>NW_008623115.1:0-5793 GCF_000691845.1 Merops nubicus | reverse complement strand
GTCCGGCGGCCCCTCCGCGCGGGCGGTGAAATATCCCCGTGCTGGAGTCGGAGGGAGAGGGACGGCCTCACAAAATCGTTATTGTTGTGGTTGGTGCAGAACTTGGAGCATTCTCTTCCAATTTTAATGGCCGATTCTGCAGAAGATCATCAGCTCAGTGAGCTCTGCAGAATGCGCGAACGTTTCCAGTGCTCCTTTAACGCTGTTGGACACGGTTCATGCCCAGCTTTGTAAAGGAATAAACTGTTCAGCCAAAGTCATTTGCTGGTGTCCAGCCCTACATGTTGGGGCTTGTCTCAAAGCTCTGAGCATTGCTTTGAAGGACACAGCATCTCATCAGGGAGTGTGAACATGGAGAAACTACTTGTGTTTTTTCCTTCCCCAGTGACTATCACAAGAAACAGAATGCCCTCAGAGCACTTCAAAAGAAAGCTCTGGACAAGAATCCAGATGAGTTCTACTTTAAAATGATACGTTCTGAGCTCCAGGTGAGAATCTTAAGTTTTCTTCAAGCAGGCTTACACTCTGCTGCTCTAAGTAACAGAATTATTTTTTTCTATATAGATACATACACTTTGTTTTGTCTTTGATTTATGAATTAGTAACTGTATTAGCAGACTTGCTTTGGTGCCTGTGGAAGGCACTGAAGAATATGAGGGGCAGAGGACAAAGAGTTTCTTTTGCTTTTATTCTTAGGACCCTTAGTACAATGGAATGTACTAATTAGCTGGAATGGTGTCTTTCTGTAAGCGACATGTTCTGTCTGGTTTCAGGATGGAGTTCATGTAATAAAGCAACCAAAGGATGAAGTGACCCCTGAACAGGTGAAGCTGATGAGGACACAGGATATTAAATACGTGGAAATGAAAAGAGTGGCAGAAGCCAAGGTGATCACTTCTTCAGTGTTTCCCAGTTTGCTCAGAAGTGTTCTTTTTCTTGTGGGTTTGTTCCTGTTGTTGGCTATTGTGTTTGTTTAGTGGAATCTGATTTGTGTAATGCTGCAAATGACAGATGGAAATGTCAGTGGAGCTCTGTATATAGCACCTAAAGGTAGACCAAAAAGTAAAAATTATATTATGCATTATTGTAAAAATGACAATTTGTGAGGAACATTCCAAACTTTAAACATGTACTCTTCCTTCTCATCTTTATAAAGAACTGAAGATTATTGTTACTGCAGTGGGGTGTTTGACTATGGTGGGCAGGGAATCAACAGAAATACGACCCTCTTCTTATATGTTTTATGCTCTGTCATTGATCCACACAGCATCATTGCAGATAAAGTCAGCTTTGAATTTTCCCTCATGATTTTGCTAGTGATTTCACAGCAATCATTCCTACTTTATCTGCCATACAGATAACTTACTGTTTTGAAAATGGATTTGTGCATATTTAGCAGGGTGCTACCGGAAATTACTGTCAACCTCGAATGAAGATGCACGATAAATATAGACTAGATGTTGTATTTTCAAAGACTAAAAAGGAAGGAAGAGCTCAGATGTGTGAAAAACAAAGAGGAATGTACTTCAGCCAGACATTCCTTACCTTGTTCCGGATGCTTGGCAGAACAGGTTTCTTTTTCCGCAGAAAATCGAGCGGCTGAAGTCTGAGCTCCATCTGCTGGATGCCGAGGGGAAGAGTCCCAACAAGCACGTGTTCTTCGTGGACACCAAGAGAGAAGGCAAGACTTCAAATAGGTTTTATCAGAAAAACCCTGCGGTGGTTTATTGTAGGCTGTTTAAAATAGCGTGCTGCTTTCTTTATGCTGTTATTAAAAAATGCTATTTTTTCACGTAATTCAGGTGCTCTAGAAATCTGTTCTTATTACTAGATAAGACCTCAGTTCTGCAGGTGCTGTGTTGCTGGGGCTTCCATCGCTGTCTGTCCTTAAGCCACGTGTTTGGGAGGTTAGCTGAACATTAATCTGAGAAGTCCATGTGAGTATGTTCCTAAATTTCTTTTTATTTACAGTTCAAGAGTTTGATATTGCAACTCACCTGGATACTGTTCCAGAGCTCGTAGGTAGAGTGTACAACCGACCGACCATTGCAACCCTGCAGAAAGAGACTCTGAAAGGAGCTACTGATCCTGCCCACTTAAAGGTGCTGCCACTTTGTGTTATAGTTTTCTTACGTTTTGCATCTTTTATGTAAGCTCTAAAGAGGATTGGACTGTTGTGGGGAACAAAATTCTGTTATCTTAAGGGTTTTTATTGGTGACACAAGGCTGTAGCAGATGCCAGTTAGTCATCAGGTGTCTGGGGCATACAGTCAAATCTCCTGGACCGACATGGGGAACCTGTTCAATTGTATCCTCATTGTCTGTAGACTATAAATCAAGAGTTGTGGAGTGGTAGAGCTGCAATCAGGTAGTTTCCCTGGCAAAATTGATAAAGTTTCTATTACATGATGTACACCTATGGGACTATCTTTTCATTAGATTGCAGCTGTTTTAAGTCTGATTTTTTTTCAGCATCCACTGTTAAGTTTCTCCACACACCTCCCCAAAAAAGTTGGCACCCCTGAACAGGATGTAAAGTGTCTTCCTCCAAAATGGATATATCTGTTGTTGGTTTTCTGATGTCATGGTATTTTTCAGTTAGATTCTGAACCTCAAGGGGCTTGAGATTGAAGATTTATCTTCCTCCTTCTCAAAGACATTTAAGATAGTCTCACTTCCTGGCTTTCCCAGTTTAAAGTGTTTCACGATCCTTCAGGATGAATTGCTTACGCAATCAACTTTGGCTGCTGCATTTTAACATCAGCACTTCTGTCCTAGAAGGAGCTGCATTCAGCTTTAACACTGTAAATACCACTTGATCAGTTAAGATATGTTGAGCAGTCCTATAAGCTTGAGTTGGTATGTGTAAAGTAAAATAAAGTTGTCTGAAATTGCTGATTGCTAAATTTGTAACTTGCTGTTTTCTGAATCAGATGTCAGATAACAAACACCCTGTGGTCCCTTTCTTCTTGGCAGCTTTCTCTGGCTTGTCAGTAGGCTTGTCAGTAAAGCAGTTTGACAAGTTGTAGACTGACAGGTTTTCTCCTCTAAATGTCTGAGTCATATTTCAAGCATGTTGGGATCTGTTCTCCTTAATTTAATTACTTAAATCACACCTGCAGTAGTACCATTTTTGTGCTGGGAAAGCCATCCACTCTTGGTAGGTGAACATGACCAAACAAGTTGCATTTTGGGAGGCCCTCGTGCATTTTCAAAGCACTTCAGGAATTGGTCTCTGGTCTGTATTTTTTTGTTTGTTTTCTTCCCCTTCTGGATAAATTGGGTTTTCATTAGCGAGTTAAATGTTATCTTGCACTCAACACTGAAATTCAGAGGATTTACAAAAATTAAATTCGGGTCACTTATTGAGCCAAGTTACACAGCATCTAAACCAGGTTAGAAGAGGTTTGGAGTTTTATGTTTGGATTTAGGAGATTAAAATGAGGATAAAGAATTACGTCCTAACTAGAAAATCTGGAGTTTGAGAATCAGGATGTTAAAACTGTTCTCTGGAATCTAGCCACAGAATCAAATCAGCATATTCTTTAACATGATTATGATTTTAAAATGTAAAAAAGGTTTGTGAGGCTCAAGTGCCTCAGAATTGGTCAGTTATTGACCATAATGTCTTGTTAGGCTCTGACTTTAAAATGCTTTTTTTTTTTCTTTTTTCCTTCTCCAGAAATTGGCCCAGCAAAGGAAGAATCAGTATGACCTCCTGAAGCAGCGCATCGAAAGAGAAAAGGCCCTCTTTGTTGTGGCACAGAAAATCCAGACACGTAAAGATCTTTTGGTGAGGGATTTAGTTCTGGTTCCTTGAATCTCTTTCGTTAAGGTTATTAGATCCAGTTTTATGTGTGTTTCTTTGCTGATTTTGTACTGACACTTCCACATAACTCCTGAAAATAAGAAATCCTCTTTCAGTATGGAAAAAGCAAGGAGATGAAGCATTCCAGCTATGCCACAGCCAGTAAATCATATCTGTTAGTCCCTCTCTTCCCATGGCAGCAAGGGCAAAGACCCAGCTTTGAATCGGTGCTCACATGTCCTTTCTAAACTACTGTGGCCACCTCTCAAGTACTAAATGAATACTTTCAAGTCACAGAGGCAGGGAATTCCATAGGTTATGGGAACATCTTGAAAATCCCAATGACCAAAAAATTGCGTGTCACTGGGACTCACCATTCACTAGTGCTGTGAATGGAACAGGCTGTCCGACAACTGAAAGGTGGAAAGAGCAAATGGAAACAATTCCCACCTAACCAGGGGAAAGTGACCATTTTTTCACTAATGCCATGTCAGTCCCAGACAGGGACTTTCTTATTTATGAGGGCAGGGTTGGTTTTTTTTTTTTTTCCCTTCTTACATGCCAGCAAATATTTTTCTCTTCTTTTTTCCAGGACAAAACTCATAAAGTAAAGGTGAAGAAAGAGACAACAAATAGTCCAGCTATTTACAAATTCAAGTTCCAGCGGAAACGTTGATCATGCCATTGCATAATTGTTACCATCTTTGCATAGAAAGAAAGAGGATTCTCCTCATGAAGTACTGAGGATGCACCATATCCATTTGGTTTTTTGCTGCAGCTTCCTAGCACTTTGTTACAACAAATTACTGTGGGCCTGTGGTAGCCATAAATATATTGTATCTAATTAATTGATTAATAAATCAGAGTTTGTTCTCTTGGTATTTACAGGGGGAAGCCACAAGAGGTGCCTGAATGCCCTAGTAACATGCACCATAAACAACCCTTGAAAAGTCAAGGTCAGACCTGAGAGGCTGGGAGGTGGGTGCCCACAGCACACTGGGATTGTAACGTGTGGCTCCAGCCAGTGGCCGTGACACAGCCAAAACCACAAGAGATTTTGGGTCAGTCTTTTTAGCTACCTTTTCAACCAGGTTAAAGTTGAATTAATATTTTTCTCATCATGCCTCTCCCACAAATCCCTCTAATTTTCCTGTTCTGCTTTATCTGCACAAAGTATCTCATTTTAAAACATTAGAGGTGAAAGGCATTGCTAAGAGGCCAGGGCTAAATTTGGGCAGCATCTTAGCCAGACTGTTCTGGAACACTGCCAACAGCAGGGAATTGTTTTTTATTTTCCCCAGTATACACAAAGGAAGTAAAACTTGCCCTTTATCAATGAATTTCCATCGCTGAGGAGCTTGTTTGTGCATACTCCCATTCAGTGGGCTGGTGCCCGTGCCACATGGAATTTCGGGTGCTGCTGCTGAAGTGGGAGCAGAGGCGATACTGAAATTCGGGTACAGGGAGAGACGACGCAGGAGCCAACTGTGGGACAAGTGTTTGTCCTCGTTTGTGCTTGTTGTAGCGTTGGTGGTTGCAAGGGGGTTGCAGCTGAGAACAATGGAGATGCACCCCGAGTGTCCTGGAGCAGTTGGGGCAAGTTGAGAGCCTGGGCGTAAACATTCCTCCCCTTATCTCTCACGCTGTGTCTGCCAATAAGCAGCACATGCCCATGCAAGATGGTGGTGGTGGAAAAACAGAAAAACAGACAAAACCCCACCACGCTCCTCAGGCTCGTCCCACTTCGGGAGTTTTTCTTCACTGAAACGCAACATTGGGGCGTGCTCGGGTGCAGCCGCGGGTGTCGGCTCTGCCGTGGCAGACTCCCCAGCTCGCAGCAGTTGAGGGGCGGCTTCTCCTGGGAAGGACTAAGGGAGGCGGCTGCTCTCGGAGCAGATCAGACGCTCCAGCGAGGACGGCGAAGTTTCGCGATTTCGCCGTTAAGGGCGCGCTGTAAAGCCGGGCGGGCCCGTTCCCCGCAGGGA
>NW_008623114.1:0-40421 GCF_000691845.1 Merops nubicus | reverse complement strand
ATATATAATATATATAATAATATAATGATCATAGTGAATCAGTTTAGAGACTTAAAGTGGCAGAAATTTACTGAAGCATGGGTTGAAAGGATTATACAGAGCAAGGGGAGCAGAGATGTGGCAGCAAGTAGTTAGACCAGCTTAGCTTGCCATGATCTGCATCACAGACATCTCAGATCATGAATTTCCAGTACCACTACAATAAAATTCATCTGTCTGGTATATGTCATACCGCTGCACAAGAGCTATCTGCTCCCAAGAGATTCCCAGGTAGCACACTCAGCCTGAGGCAAATTCATTTCACTTACTTGAAAACAAATAGCATGTTAAATATTGTTACTAAATGCAAACTAATAAGCAATTATGCCATGTGATTTTTCACTCTAATTTTTATTTTATAAAAAGGCTTCAAGGCTTGTCTGGCAAAAAAAAAAAAAAGTCCTTAATTGAAATAGAAAAGTTTTTTCTATTCTTTTCTTGCCGACTTTAGAAAATAAGAACCTGAACTTTATAGTAGTGTCATGTACTTAATGTACTTAATGTGGGTGCGTAGTAATATGGCAACACCATCCTCTAGTGGTACTATGTGTTAACACAAGTCTCAGTCTACACCAGTGAGAGGCGGTTTATGTTTGTTGAAAAGATGGTATGTTGGCCACATTATTATCTATAAATTCAGAGTTTGTTTTACATAACATAACAAGGAAGTCCTGCATACAGTGTGATGATAATACATGCTTCAACCACCAGTGTCAGCTGCACTACGTGTTTTTCTATGTGACTATGAAATAAGAGTATAGATATGATTTCTTGTGATTTTCCAGACTATCAAACTTCCATAATTGTATTCTGACATGGTATCTTTTTCATAAGCAAGTTGTTTAACATGGTAGGATCACTAGCTCATTTTCAATCTGCTTCTGAACTCTGGCATTAAAACCTAACTCTCACGGTGAGAGCATCTCTAGACACTGGTATTCACAAGCACATACAATAGCCTTATTAATTTTTTGTTTGTTTGTTTGAAATGTCAAAAATCTAATGTGTAGCTTGAGTAAAATAAGTAGAGGCAAAATTTTATATATGAGAATAAACTCTGAGATTTCAATGCATCAGTTACCCAATAAAAGGGCTGGTCTAGACTGAAGGTGCATTTGCTTACTGTGAAGATAGATGTTACAAAAATTTAAATAATTTCTAACTTCTCTTCCAAAAATATTCCTGCTCTGGAAGTTTGGAAATTTATCTATGTAAAAAATCCTATGACTAATATTTTTTTTTTTCTCTGTGTGTATGTTTGTGTGTTTTTGTTTTGTTTTGGTTTGAATTTTTAATTTTCTGACACATTTTGAGAAACTTTATTTAAATATTTCATTATGTATTTTGGGGTATGATGCTTCCATTGACAGGTGCCCCATATAAATCTAAGGCAAAATGGAAGCAGGAAACAGAAGACCCAGTTAAAGATGTATCTCTAGCTTTTCGTATGGAGTGATTTCTGCAGGTGATGAGCAGAACAGATAGGAATTAACATGTTGATGTTTTTATTGTTCTGATTTTACTTTCAAAGACTATTTGGCATAGAGCCAGCTCACTTGTGTAGCAGGTCCAGTTAGAGGACTGCATAGCTAGCTTAACGATGCTTTACTTTTCCTTCTCCACACCCAGAGAGTTAGCAAACACATTTTAGGAGATGGGATTGTGCCTTTTAAATGTTACCACTGAATGCACCATAAAATAAAAACAGTGAATACTGAAGAGGTTATACAGACATTGATGCTTATTCTAGAATTCATAAAAGTTATTTGTACCATATAAACTTACTTTAATTCACAAGTGTATTTGATCCTATTATGTCAAGTTGTTTTTCTGATATCTGCACAAAGAATTCAGGGTAAATATTTTCTTAATTTTTGTGTGAATTCTCCTTAAAAACTGAAAGCAAAAGTAAAAAGAATGGCAATACAGGTTGTGGTGTTTTGTTTTGTTTTGTTTTGTTTTTTTTTTTTTTTTTTTTTGTTTTTTTTTTTTTTTTTTTTTTTTTTTTTTTTTCCCCCCCCCCCCCCCCCCGGCATTCAATTTATATTGCAAAATATTTGCATTCACTTTTTTCTCTGAGGTCTTGAAATACTTGACCTTGACAGTTCATGTACACAGAGAGAAGTTATTGTCTTTTGTCTTTGTTCCACAATCGCCTCGAGAAGCATTTGCTATAATGGTATAAACTGCAGTGTGAAAACATAAAATTTGTGACAACATAATTGTAGCCACAGAACAATAATTAGTCAAGAAACAATTCTCTTGAATGAGACAGCAACTATTTTTAAAGTGTCAGTGAAAACTATTAGTAGCATAAGTAGTGCCCCATAAGGGTCAAATGTCACTGTGCAACGAAGTGTTATTTTTAAAATGTCATGTGAAGAGTTCAGGTGTTATTAACACCTGGAAGCTGTTTTTCAGGGGTTTGTGTTGAATTAAGGAATGATTTGCTTCTGATTCATCAGTTTAATTTCAGTTCACATTGCTAGTGACAAAATATGATATAATGGGAGATGATAGCACTGTTTCATGCATGAACCATATGTGTGCAGCCCCCTAGAAACAGAACTAGAAGTTTATACTGCAGATTGGCTAACTATGGAAAACACTGACTGGTAATTTTGTTGGCAGCGCTTGTTACCAGTGTTTGAATGGCCAGTGAAGATTGAATTGTCCTTTTTCCTCTAGTTCTTCTCTAAAAGCTGAGCATTGTCAATGGGAAATGTAGAGTGGGCTCAGAATTTCTGCCTCTGCTATCTGTGTTAGACAGAAAAATAAAGACGTGAAAAATAATGTCAGGGGAAAAATAATGCCCATATGTCCTGAGGGAAGTGCTTGTGGGGATCTGTGAAAGGGAGCTGTATGTTTGTGCCAGGCTGCAGTCTGTTTGTGTGAAGACAGGCCCAACATCATAGGTGATCAAAATAATGCTCTTTATCTTTTCAGCTGTATTAAAATAAGCCTGTGATGCAGCAAGAGTGAAAAAACTTCGATCTTGTCTCTGTGTTCTCTTCAATAGGTTGGTACCACCAAGTGAATGTCTCCTGTTTCTACTTCCACGTGCCTGATTCTCTTGAATTCTGTGTTTCTAGATTCTGTGTATCTGGAACACAAAACTTAAGGGCATAAGAAGATGGAGTTTACTGTTATAGGGGTTATTGTGTGTTTTAGTGTTCCTGTTGACTAAACCCAAATTAATTTGATATTATGTTACTGAAAAATGCATACTTACTGGATGATTCTATCAGTATTTTTTGGAATATGTTATGTTTTCTTTGTACATTTTGCCTTGAAAAGAGAAGTTTTAAAAATTTCTTCAGAAAAATACTGTGCTTATGTAGTAAGAGGGACAATAAAACAAATATTAATTATAATTTGCAGTTCCATGTGTTCATAAGTTCAAGTGTGTTGCCATAAATACAAATACAGGAATTTAAGAATTATTCTGAAACATTTGAAAACATTATATTTGGCTATGAAGCATTGTAGTCCAATGGTTTATTGTTTAGGATTCTAGTGCAGTATTTTTCCAGTGTTTCATTGAAGTATAAAATAGACATTAGATGAGCTCTGTAATAAACACAGACTTTCTTATCTATTATCATGTTTTCAAATGGAACTTGACTGCTAGCTCTGCAGAACTGAATTAACAGGACAGACAACACAGGAAGAATAGTCAAAGTTCCTTGGATAATGTCCTTCTCTGGTGAACTACAACACAGTTCATTTTATGTACTCATTTAAAATTTGGGCTGCTTGCTAATATGCACAAAAAGAGTACAATAATAGCAGAGTGTTCTCTTCTAATATAAATCTGTAAGGAAACACAGAAAATAAAATAATCAGATCTATTTCTCACAGGTCACTGAAGAGCTGTAATGTCATGTGCAGACAAGAATTGCATACTAATGATTTGGAGAGTGTGCACTAGCAAACTAGCAGAGTCCTACTCTATTTCCATCAATAACTGCCTGACCTAGCCCCTGATATGGTACAATGTCATGCTGCATGCAATTGTTAGAATATTTATTATATCTTTCCAGTGGTTAATAGGTCACTTTACAAATAGCTTCACTGAATTCTGTTCATTAGGGCAGGTGTTCTTGAGTGCAAATAAGGATACTGTCTTGCCCTGAGTAAGGCGGCAGAGTTTTATTGCAGTGGCTGAGAAAATGCACAAGCAAAACGTCTCTCTTTTTCTGGTCACTGACTAAAAACATAAGAAAGAAAAATGCATTATTTAACAGATGACAGAAGAAGCAAATACATTGAAGAGATTGACTTTGAATTGAGGAGGCTGCTTTTTCACTACAATTTCAGTTATACCAGTGGGAATTATGCCTGCTCTTTCTCTCCGCTGACGCTATCCCATACATCTGGAAGCAATCGATCTTAAAAAAGGGCCTTGACATCTCAAGTTAGACAAATCAGACTGGCAGTACGTGGCAGAGCTATGACAACAAATCTGAAAAACTGTCTTCACTGATTTCAGTTATGGTCTGTTAGATTTGATGCAAAGCTTTCAGTATCAACTTGCTTTTATGTGTACTACTACCTGAGTTAAATAACTGAAAAGTGCTAAGAATTACTTTTTAATGTAAATTAACAGACAGATCATAGAAGCACGTGATGAAAGTTTATTT
The DNA here is from genome assembly GCF_000691845.1 of Merops nubicus. Taxonomy (NCBI): domain Eukaryota; kingdom Metazoa; phylum Chordata; class Aves; order Coraciiformes; family Meropidae; genus Merops; species Merops nubicus. The sequence goes on along the minus strand of NW_008623114.1, from coordinate 35,739 downwards.
ATATTGAATAGGATGCATAAGAGTCTTATGTTTATGTCCTAAACATAAGTTTCAACAGTAAAGTACAGTGAAGTGTAGCTGTACGGTAGTCTTTATAACTAGAACTAGAGAGAGCAGAATCCTCTGCTGAGTTAGAATCTTCATCAACTGATTATTCTTTCTAGAATAAAAGAGCCCTGTGATTTCTTGTAATATGAAGCCAGAAAAAAACACGTTCACTAAGAAAAGCTAGGGAGAAGAAATTTTATAACTACATACTGTATTTTATATGATGGTATATTTTTCATATCACTTCATTTGTTATAATCTTTGAATATTAAACTGGTTTTAATGTACACCTTGGTGCAATTTGCAAGGGAAAAATACCACATTCACTTTGCAATCTTTTGCAGAAATGTGCTTAGATACAGTATAAATCAGAATTTGGCTTGTGAAAGAGATAGCTCCTTGGATTCAGCACAGCCATAGGGTACAGGCTTGGATATTCTGATGAAGGGATTTCAAGTGTTATATGAGGAAAGAAGAAGTTGACTGATGATACTGAAAAAGAAACCATTTTCCTACTTGTCTTTTTTTTTTTTTTTTTTTTTTTTAAATAATATTGCATATTGTCAGTAGTAAGAAATCACAAAACTACTAATTTGTTACCAAGTAGAACAGAAGGCCAGAATGTGGGCACTTAAATAAAAAATTAGTAGTCCTATTCACCAAATTGGGACTATGTAAGAGAATAAGTACTCACCTTCATCAAAAAGGAAACTAATTTATAATCTGTCTCTGGGAGCCATTTGCTATTAAGTTTCATGTCTTATATTTTAAACTGAGAATCTTCAGGGGTGAGTGGGGACGTGTTCCTTCAAGTTGTAAGTGACATGATTTTTAGGTACATTAATGGCTTTCTCTGAAACAGAAGTTGCCAGCTACAGCTGGAAGGACATGTTACCAAAGTGATCAATAGATTTGGGATGGAGATCTTTTTATGTTGTAATAGGTTAACAAATCAAACAGATGTGAAAAAAAAATGCTAAAATAAGAAAGAGTTATAAATGTTTTCGTCAAAATGTTGTGTAACAAAAGTATTACCACACAGAGGAGTCATGCAGCATTTACAGGGAATGCCTTGTTCTGTATTTGCAGCTCTATCCTGGGAAATAGTGCTACAAAAATTATTGGTAACAGAATATGAAAGGACTAAGTATTTTGAGAATAATAAGTATTTTGACTAAACGAGCTAGTGCCGTGGTGTTACAATAATATTAATTCTTAAATTTTTGGAGTAGTTAAGTCAGACCCTGTTCTTTTCAGGACAGAATACATACTCTTGTTAAAAAACGATCATTAAATTCTACATTCTTCTTTACAGTTTGAAAATACAAACGTGTGGAGGAGTTAGCAATGTTAGTCAAATGCTGTACTTTCAAAAATACTTAAGTAGTTATCTTACTAATAATCTATGCCGTGTGTGTTTGTTTAATAAGGTTCTAAAACAAACTCATTGCTACTAATATTTTTTTACCAGATTTTTAAAAACCTCACAGAAATCTACAGTCTAATCATTCTTTCATTAACTGTCTGTTGTCTGTAATAATACTTTTCTAAGTCATTTTCTACTCAAAAGAAATAAGTAGATACTTTGAAAAACATGTCGTGCACCGAGTTTGTTACTGATCACAGTTCTTTTGAGGAATTAAGAACATGATTCCATAATGTCACTCTTTGCTAATCACAACACTCTTCGGTTTCTTAGTTACATTCCAAACTTTTTCTTATGCCTGGACCCACCTACTGTGAAATTATTTTACTCTCAGAAGTGTCTCAGACTATTTTCTTGCCTAATAAATGTTTTTAGCACCTTACATTCTGTTCTTTAAAAGTATCAAAGAGGGTGAGCTACTAAGCCAAATTCCCTTCAGGATTTGAGAATGTGACTCTGTAATCTTGTGTAAAGAGGCATTAACAATGTTAGTCACAGTACTCTGCTTTTTCCATATTCCTGACCAATCCCTGATGTGGCCATCCTTGCACAAGCAGAATTTTAATTAGCACTAATGGATTTATCAAATCATTGTAAAAAAAACTACTGAGATTTGTAGAATGGTGTTTCTGTTACAGAAACAGCATCATTTATTTTTATTTAATAATACACGTAAGAGATATTGCAAAAAAAGAAAAAAAAAAAGGAAAAATGAATCAGCAATGCTTTGTAGTAAGAGGTGGCTGGGTAGGGACCAAGGAGAGGATTTTAAGCATTTGGGCTTTACTACTGTAAATAACCTCATTTCTTTGTAAGCACTACCTGTGTAAGAATTATACGATAAAAAGCATTGAGACAATGATTCACAACATGTAATGATAACAGACTGGTTTTTGTGATGAAGGGAAAAAAGAGAAGACCAGCAGGGAGATTCAGATTCTAAGTTCACTTCTGCATCTGTCCTCACAGCGTTACAAAAAGGAGACCACTCGAACTCCTTACCCAAGTTATGATCCACATGAAGCAGTCCACCAACTGGAATTGTTTTGCCCATGTTCTGTGCTTGCTTACTAATTCATAGAATCATAAAACCGTAGAATAGTTTGTGTTGGAAGCAACCTTAAAGATCATCTAGTTACTAACTTAAACTATAGGAATTGGTTATACTGGATTCTAGCGAGCTGGGAGTGATTTTTGTGATCAGTTTCCTATATCTAGAGAGAAGTATCCACTCTTTTCCTGATATTCAAGCAAGGCAATGAGAGCAGACTGGACCACAAAATGTGACCCCTACAGTGTCTTAGACTAGCTGGCCTATTAAAGGAGATACTTAATGAAATGTCTATTCCATTCAGTTTTATCAGCAGCAACAGAACACCTGAATAAGGAGTCCAAGATGTGGCCCTTACTGTGCTTTCTTTACCATTTCATTCCTTGTTTTGTTATCTTTGTCAATTTTGAGTACATACAACCAGTTAGCAAATGAAGAATCAGGTGCTTTTAAATCTATTATTTACAAAAGTTGCTTTTCTTTCTGTCAATATTGATATTTTAACTTCCCTTAATATTTCTTTGACTGCATACAATTTTTGTTAACTTCTTTTAATCAGTTTAATATAATTTGAGGATTATGTACATGCATAGGGCTGTTTTTTCCTCTTCGTTGTCTGAATTCCTTACTGATATCAGTTAAATAAAATTTGACAAGAATTCTGAAAAATGTGTGGTATCAAGAATGAAGGAAACTCACTCTATAGATTAAAGAATATCTGCTTTTAAAATTTAGCAACCTAATAACCTTGTTTATACTGGATATGTTTGCCTGTTACTTATTTAATACTATGGATTTTGTTCCAGATTTAGGTATTTTTATTTTCTTGTGATTGCTTTAGGATGTATTTTTATGTGTGTGTTTGAGTGTGAAAATAGCCTCTCTTCTGGTAACTGATTATGTTAAAAAGCTGTAAAACTGGTGACAAATATGACTTAATTTTTAATGTGGTAAAGATTAAAAAGTATATTTGTATTAAGGAGAATCAGTTGCATGCTTTGAGATCAGCGGTAGTGTAACAATATCAAATTTGAAAAGAGAGTGCGCAACAGTTTTAGGATTCCTATCAATGATTTATTGGAAGGAATGAGCTGTGGAGCATGTTAAATCTTACTAATACAAAATACATCCTGATTTACTGATGCATTAATACTAATGAAGCAATAGATATAGGTTACAGTGCAAATACCAGTAGTGAGGACTGCTGCTTAGCAATGCCATATTAAAAAAAAAAATTAAATCTAAGAATAACGTTTTAAAAATGTCTGATTTATAGATTAATACATTGGTAATACTCCCATTTTATCACTGAGAATTTGTTTGCTAATGAATGATCTCATGAGATTTATTAACTAAGGAGTCTGGAAGTTGTTTGCAGTATTTTTTACTTAGTGTAAATAATTAAGAATGTGTGAGTACTTAACAAATATTAATAAACATCTGATTATTCTGGTAAAAAGTATTGTATCTGTTTTCTAGATGACTAAGAGGCCTGGAAAGGAGATGTAAGCAGTCAGAAACTACACAGAAGATCTGTTAAAGAAATTAGGACATGTTAACCTGAGTGGCAAATAACAGCGTAGGTGGGCTTTTAGCTGTTGCCCTCCCATAGTCACTAATGGACTTGTTGAAAGACATAAAAACTCAGTTCATATTTAATTTACTTGGAAACAAAACCAAAAAGTGATGATGCTCACGTAGAAAGCAAAAAACAAAACAAACCCCAACTATTTTAAATAACAAGTGTCTCTCAAAAGGGGGAAGATTTTTCCTTCCTTTTACCAGGCTTCTTGAAATTAAGAATTTTCTGGTTAACATTATAATAATGAAAAATCCTGCACTGCTATTTCCACTATTCAGATTCCAATTGGATAATTATCCACCCTGCCTCCTCTAAAACTTGTGGGAAATTTACCAATTACTACTTTAATAACAGAAATTTTAAGGATGTAATAAGCTAAATGTTTATATAGTTAAATGCACTATGAATAAGTATTTCCAAGAATAAAGGCAAAAATATTTGAACTAGTATTTTCAAGCTCAGGTGCTAAAATGTATTTCCTCAATACCTTTATAGGGTCACAAACAATCAAATTGCTGACTATCTTCAACACATTCAAGTCAATTTTATTTTGGAATTAAGCATGCATTTAGGTATGCAACTTTAAGACACCAATGGCTGACTTGCAGTAAGTTTTAATAGTCCATTTGTTGAACCATAAATGAAGTCTAGAAGGCTCATGAATTTTCTGAGTCCTCACCACTGTTAAATTTACAGAACCGCTTTACATAAACTCCTGTATTCTGCTGTGGTATCTGTGGGCTCCTGGATATAGATGTGCATCCTAGGTGACCATCAGAACAAGGTCTAGGTGTGTGTCATTGCTGCTGCCCCATTGATCTAAGTCTGTCATTTGTGTTGAATGGAAACCTAAAGATACAGGCAGAAAGCTTTGCATTTAGACAGCTTTCCAGTCCAAACAAAATCAGGGGAGCTGGGTGATGAGGGTAAACCCTACTCCACATTTTGGGATCACAAGCCATGAGAATTCAGTCCTGTTATGTTTTAAAATAAATCGAATTCTCCTTACAGACTACACTAGGATATCTCAGGGAAAAATTATGATTGTATTTACTGAAGAGTTTTCCAGTCTTGCAAATTTTAGTGAAAATTATATTGCCCTATTTTTCTGAATTATCTTAGTTTCTAAAATCTATTATATATAATGTAGAAATTACATATTGAAGATATAGGTTGTATAGCAGTTAAAGCAAAGAATGACAGTAGGCACCAGTGGTTTTTGGACAGTATTTTTTGTTGCAGAAGAACATTAGTAGTAGAATTGGCAAAAAGAGAACTAAGCAAGTGCAAGGGAGCAAATAAGGATAAAGGGCCACATCCTGCAAAGTGCTGAACATATTTTGAGGTGCTGACTGCCTTTAACTCCTGTTGGCTGCTGCATGCAAGGAGGGTGGATCGAAAGACTGTGCCTATGTGCATGTGTGTGGAACCAAAGAACCTTAGTTGAACCTGTCTTTGGGTTGTAGCCAAGTACTTTAAGTTAAGACGATAGTCAGATGCTTGGGCTATGAAAGGTGCTTAATGCTAAAGAAAAAAACAGGAATATAGCTGCTTTGGTTTTGATCTTGCTCATATGATAGAAGTTCCAATACCTTCTGATCCTACTGGCAGATCCAAAGACCTTCTCTAATTATATTCATATAAGTGTTAATAACTATTTCAGTATTATTAGCAATGGCAAGATTTGAACTCCTAAAGGTGGGAAATTGGTGGAATTAATTTGCTCCAGCATGTATTTGCCAAGAGAGCATTTTCCCAGCGTTATTCTTTCTCCATATATTTTAACTTTGTAATTGTGGATCAAAGCCTGCTCAGCTTTGGTTGTATTAAGTGAATCTTACTGAAATAGAAACTCAGAAAGGCATTTTCTGCCAAAAAATGTAACTGGAGAAGTCACGATTCAGTTCAGCTTATTAAATCTGTTTACTCAGTGTGCCTAAGTCTTTTTGGAATTTAAAAAAAAAATAAAACATGAGTATGCTTGGGCAGTGGGATATGACAAGTAGTACATTTTTAAAGAAATAGTCCCGGGAAATAGGTCTGAGAAACACTGACAATACAGAACAATAAACAAGACCTCATAAATGTATTGGCTGGAATAATATGTGGCTCTATGAAATGAAAATTATTCAGAAACTGTGAAAAATCAAAACTTCAAAGATTTGCACTTTATGTTCATCTGAATGTAAGAATTTCATCTGGTCCTGTATCCTGCCTCTGAAAATTGCCAATATATTTGTGCTTTCAAAAGAAGGTTTAAGAATTTTACAGGAAACTACTGTGGTTGGTCTTTTCCTGAACTCAAATTGCTGATCTGCTTCAACTTCTTGTAGCTCTTCCCATAATATGGATGTGAATAATTATAATAACTGTGGACATCCACTGTGTCTATATGATTTCTGTATGAATATTTGTACATAAGTTTTTCACCTCATTCACTTCATGTTGTTTAGAATATAAGATAAGCCAAATGAAATGAGACCAAAGATCCATCTGGCTTAATATTCCTTCTCACCTGCTATGTGAGAATTTTGTTTGGTGAGCCTTATTATTTGCAGAGTAACAAATAACAGACTGTTCTTCTCTGTTAACTGTCTTAATTTCTTTAATGACATTGGTCGTCTCAACATTGACAATAGTCATCTTTGGATTTCAGTCTTCTGGGATTTTTTTGAAGTGAAGCACCTTGGTGTGTTTTGTTTCTCTTTTGTTAAGCTGTTCCATACTTCTATTCATCTTTGATACACTTTCTATAGTTTCATAGAAGTCGTAGGTTTTTAGAAACTAAAATTAGAGTTTTATAGGGTCTTTTTTTTTTTTTCTCAGATGGGATGTCAGAACTGTAAACCTAGGGATGATGGGAACATGGTAGGTTTATATTGTCTCAGAATGATTTCTGTCTCTTTCCTAGTAGTTTGTGTTGTTTGCCCTTTGGAATCCTGCTGCATACGGAACCGCTATTTTCAAAGAACCATCCGTAATGATTCCAAGATCACTTCTCATTATGCTCATAGTTAAGGGATCATGTTTTTCAATATGTTTTCATCTTATGTATTGTACTGCAGTTATTGATTTTATGCATCTATTACTCATTTTAAGAACATGAGAATGATTATACTAGGTTAGACTAAAGGTTACTCTAGGCCAGTTTCCTGTGTCAACACTGGGTAAGATAAAATGCCATTTGAAAAAAAAAAAAAAAAACAAACCCAACATTAGAACAAGGCGGTGATGTATTGTTACTTTGTCAGAATATTCTTCCCGGCTCCAGCAGTTTGCAGTTCAGGAAATTCCAGTCAGAGATACTGTCTTTGTAGTTAATGAATTTTATTTCCTGTTGCTCAGTACGATATAATTCTTCTGCAAATGCTAGCAGTAAGTTTCAGGTTTGACTGTCCTGACTAATTTTTATCCCCAGTAATAGTTCCTCCTATTCTGTCCGTATGCTGTTAGTATTAATTGAAGTAATTAAGCCAAATAGTGTTCATCAAACTTTTAAGTTCATGTAGACACTCAGTTAATTGATCATTCTACTTTTTTTTTTTTTTTGTCAGATCAAAACTTGTTTGTTTTTTTGCAATCCTTTATTAAATCCCAAACCGTTTAATTTCCTATTTTGGCATGTTACTAATTTATTTCCACACAAGGTAGAAATCACTTGTTTGAGGAAGAGAGGAATGGAATTTGAGCCATCCTTTGAGTATTTAAGACAAACCATGCTGCTGATGAAGCTGTAGAAATTGATGGCTATTCCAAAAGCATTGCATACCAGCTGCAACTGTTTAAGCAATTCACTGTTTTTTGAGGAGATATGATATGAACAGGGTAAAAATGGGAAGAACTGATAAGTGTTTTGATTTAAAATCTTTCTGCTTAATCCTTTTTTAAGTTCACATGGAATTGTTTGCAAAAGTACTGTCTTTAAGCAAATAGTCTTTGACTAAAGATCTGCTTGGAAATATGACAGCCTTGTGTGTAGTGTTACATATAGGATTAGATACTGCATTAGTGAAATTAATAGGAGTTTCTGCTTTGCACTTATTTACAAGGATCAGGAACTAGCACACCAGTGTGCATCTGGACACATTTTCAATGACAAAAAGTTGTCTGTGGTGGGTTTTTCTGTGATTGAGTACAGAGATAAGAATTCTAGTACTGTTTACGATTTCAGCACTATTTAAGTGCTGAATTCCTAATGTGCATTGACATTGGACAGTTTTAAGGGCAATATTATTAACCAGAAATAAATTTGTGTCATTATTCCTTTGAACAATGTAATATTTTAGGCATGGTATGTTGGTTGTGGCTTACAGAAAGAGCAGACGTGCAGTTTACCTTGTGGGAAGAGGAATCCGCCACAGTAATTTAAGCTTTTCTCCTGGTATTTCTATATTATCCAATAATCTCTTGATGAGGAACAGGCCCTAATTTTCTTCTCTCCCCTCTAAGTCTGGCATTTGCCCTAAATCTTATTTATTTGGAGAAACAGGCCCTCCCCCCCTCAAATGCCTTTCATATTTAGCACTGCTGTTTCCATTTACTGCCTGTTCAACCTTTTTAGAGGCTATACTCTTTACCTCAAAGATTATTGTTGCTGGGAAGAAAAAGCCAAGTCCTGGTTATGCCCTTTGGTCTTAACCAGGATCTGTGCCTGAACCACAAGTTCTTTAAATGGGTCCGTGTTAGCAATTGTGTTCAGTTTGCTATGGCCCAGGCATTCAAAATCTAAAATTTTGCCTTTGCCATATTAGTAGAGGTGTGCTGTTGCTTCTTTCCTTGCTGCTCATCGTCTGGCATATGGAGAAGATCTCTTGTTGAAAGGGAACATTTTGCAGATCTTTTGCAATTAATGTACTGCCTTTTGCATCTCCTCTATAGAGGATTTAGTCCAGAGCTTCATTTCAGTTGTGCAGAACACATGAAGGTTATGTCCCATGATCAAGCCGACATGCAGGATACCTTGTTTTTCTCAATTAGGAACATGTTTCTCAGGAATTTTCGCTGTTTGTTCAGGCATACAAACACTGTGCAAAAGGCAGCTAGACTCCAAAATTTTCTTCTCAAATGAATTAAGAAGGCTTTTGTCTTTTCATCTTATCCTGAGCATGCCACCAGAGCCCAGTTTTCTTGTGTCATCTGTGTAAGCACATAGGCTAATCATATGGTTGAGGTGTTCATAGTAGCACTGGGGATGCTCTATGCCCTAGTGATTTGCCCTGTAAAGTCTATGGGGAAGATGCTGGAAGTTCACACAGTGCTTATATCCTACAGCATCAATCTGTTATGCAGCTGTATCAGCTTTGGCAACATGCCCGGAGGACAGTGCCCTCATTGGCTCATTCACTGTTGCTTCCTGAATGTTTCTGACCTGGTGGCTCTGCTTTTTACATCTTTTAGATTATTAAGGCTACACTGGGTACCATCAGCACTATATGCATTGTCTTGTCTGCATGATTCTACTTCCTGAGATCTCCTCCTTGATGCTTAAAATCTCTTCAGCTATCCCTGGCAGCAGGGGTTTCATTTGTTTGCTATTCAGGGATCTAAAACATTCTGCTAGGAGTGTCTGATCACTAAAAGAAAAGCTCATGCCAGGGAGTCTAAACTATCAACCTCAGTATCTAGTGGTATGTGTGTGTTTTACTCCAGGGTTATCTACCTCTTGAACTGCCTCATGTGGATCAACCTCCTTTCTCATTGGTCTAAGTGGGCTTGTGATTTCTCAACAGCATTGCAGTTCTGGCTGCCCAACTCTTTGGCTTTGTTTTCTAGACACAAATTCAAACTGCTTGACAGGTTTCTCTGTATTGTGTCCTAATACTTTATTTTCTCTTTTTAATGGAGGCCAGATGGCCTCACACATCACATCACTCTGGACTGTTCTTGATGTGGCAGACTTTAAGTTCCCATTCTATTGCATTACCTGTTCCACAGTGGCAATTTTCATAGCTACAGAGCATTGGCCCCATTTAGGACATACAATACTCGTTGAGAATTTGCTGTCTAATCATTCCTTCATTTTCATTTCCAGAATTAAACTCCACTCAACTGTCTTAAGAATTCTTAGACACTTTCTGTTTGCCAGGAGTCTTCTGTTGCAAAAGGAACAATGTTTTACTAATTAATAGCATTAGATGGTCTGTGCCTCCATAGTCTTTGAAGATTGTAAGCCTTGGCAATGCATTATTCATTTTGGGTCCCTGATATGTTTCCTCCCAGCCAGGGAACATGCAACAGATACAGGATCCCCCTGTTTTCTACATTCTGTGCTCAGTTTTTGGGTGGAATATCTGGCTACTGAGGGAGATTATTGAAATAACTGGCGAGCTAGGCATTCTGACTTGGATATGTCTAGCAGTCCAAGTACTCGAGAGGAAGTCAACCAGTATTTTAGAATTAATAAACTGCCTTTTATCAGAGTTAATTAACTGCTGAAAGGGATAGATGGTAATGCCTAATGGTAATATTCTATACGATGACATTAGCGTTAACCTGTAAGACACAGTTCTTCAGGGCACATGATAGTCTTGGCTTTTAAACATAATGGAATCCCTGTGCAATGTCTCTGGTCTAGACAGTGCTAAGCCACGCAAGCAAGTTCCTCGTCTAAGCCTCCACAACTTTGCTACATGGCCACGGATTGCATTTTGAGTGCACTATAATCTCAGGCTTTATGCAAACTTTAAAGTAACTAGTTTTGCTATTTTCTGGAGACCTAAACATTGCAAGGGTATTTTTTCCAGACAATCCTTGTTTATGGAAAGTTAGAGCAATGATCTTGATCCAGAGTATTTAGCTAGGATTTACCAAGGTGTCAGTATTGAATTACAGAAGAAGCTTCTATACAAAGCTTTCCTAAAAGTATAATCCTTGGGAGAACTAGTGATTCCAGACTGCATTGCCAAAAACATTTTTGTGTGTATGTCTTGTAAACAAAAAAGACAATGATTGCATGTGCTAGATTTACAGTTGGACTTGATCGTAAAGGTCTGTTGCAACCTAAAAGATTCTATGATTCTGTAGTTCTGTGTTTGGATGCCTTATATTTTTTTTTTACTGAATTACAGAATAGCAGTATCTCTGCATTACTAGAAAAGTCTATGCGTTTTAGTGATAATCTATTTCAGAATATTTGTCAGACCATTGTCTATTAAAGACAATAAAAAATAAAATAAAAGAGCAATGTTTAATTGCTCCAAGAGGGAAACTGTATATAATGAAAGGTGATTGTTTAATGACTAATTTGGAATATGAAATTCTAAGAGCCAGTAAAGCTTTCAGAACATATTGATACTCACTTTAAAGTTCCACATTCATGTGGAATGAAAATCATAATGACTAATTTTAAGAATTAGTCTGTGATCATGAGCAGACAGAACTGGGAATGTCAGATTGCTAACAGATAAGTATCTTCACATTGGAAAAATACATCGGTATTCACCTCAGTACTTTCTGGAAAAAAGTTTTGGCTTTTCTTTATTCAGTTAAATCTTTCTAAATATTTTTATATTTATAATTTCTGTTGTTTAGACTTTTGGGATAAAAGTAATCCAAAAATCATTGATACAGTTTTGTTTTCACTCTGCTTTTCCCTTGGTTAAAAAAAAAAAAAAGTTTATTTGCTATCTAGCTTCTATTAAAATTTAGCTAGGAAAGGGTTTTTTTTCATTGGAAGTCTTAGTCCCTTTCCATTCCAACTGCAGGCTAACATCCATGCTTTGGGCGAAATAGCAGTGAACCTTCTCACAGTTTCTCAGAAGCTCTTTAAATTGTATATGCTAGGCAACAACACCATTACAACCTATTGATGTTAGATCTTTGCTTTTTTAACAGGCATTCAGTCTCTACTTCTGTGGATCAATAACTCTTCTCCAGATAATGTTTATCAGTCACTAAAATATATGTCTGTTAATGACATAGGACGGAATTCTATGAGAAGGAGCTATAGGAAGTGACAGTAGGGTTTGCACAGTGTGTACCATGTAGTGCTAGGATTCTGCCTCCAGTATTGCAGACTGAAAAAAATCCTGTAGCTTTGGAGACATTGGTTGTGTCGATGAAGAGGTAGACCTTGAGCTACAACTGGGACATATCATGGGGCTGCCAAAGGGAAAGGAAAAAAAGTTCTGTTTAGGTTCTCTGATAGTAAAAACGTGCTGTGAGTTGGTCTAAGTCCCAGCTATGGTAACTGCCAATGGCTCCAGTGGGCTGATCTAACAGCCACTGGAAAAGGCTTTGTGCCTTTTGATTGTGCCCCGTGCCTCATTAGTGGTGGCTAAATGAGACAGAGGGCACTCTGCTGGGGTTGCACCACGGGAAGAAACCTTCTCACTGCATTTTTCTTAGAGAACTGCAGGTGTCACTAAAAATCACAAAGACGAAACCATTAGCTGGAAGTCAGGACACTCGGGAAATCTGGGGAAGTGGTGAAGAAGATGAATCATTTTCCAGTTGCGGAGTGTGATAAGCCAATGTAACAGAAAAGAGGGTATTTTTTTTTCGTTTGTTTTGTGTTAGATCTGTCTCTGTGCTTCATGCATGTATGTCCTTAAAAAGCGCTAATTGTGGCTATAATTGGAGTTAGTAAGTTCTCCAAGTAGTCATTATGGTAAGAACAGTCTAAGAGGTTCAGTTTCCATCTGTTACCAGATCCATGGCTTGAATAGCAAACTGATTTTTTCTTTTCCCTTAAAATTTGCTTTGTTTCTTTTATTACACTTGTTTGTCACTGTGATCAGTACATGGAAGATAAACACGTCACTGTAAATTATTTTTTAAATTATTTTTAAATGCTTCTGCCTGAATAGTTGTAGGACTTCTGGTGGTCACCGTTTCTGGTTCTTCCTCTAGATACTCTAGTGGAGAATGCTACTTATTTATTTTCTTTCCATAACTCCTTTAGCCTGGTTTTCCTTATTATTTAGTGGCTCCTGCTTTCTTAGGTCATCTCATAGGACATAAAAATATATCAGCTTAGTGAAAAGATACAAAAATTATCTTGATAAGAATGTTTTAATTTATATCATACCAAACACTGCGGAGAATGTAAAACAGTCTTGCAACAGTTCTCCATGCATCTTTTAGTTTTATACCTTTCAATTCTAACATGAAGTCATGTGTTATGTTTCATCCTTGCCTCAGAGACAAGAAGTCTGTGAATATTTGCAGTCAATGTTACGTCACTGTGTCAAACAGTGTATCATGAATGTAATAAGACAATTAACTATGGACCATATTATTTCTAAAACAATGAAAAATTATTTCTGCGTTATGCTTCTAACAATGAGCAATCGTCTTCCCACCTTTCCACCAGCAAAGGATATTAAAGAAATCATTATATATCTGCTTATGAGGAAAAGAGGCAGGAAATAAAGAAATTTTCAAACAGCCAGACAGCAGCAGGATAAATAATAATAATTTGCATGCAGTCACGTGACTACCATATCCACTTCCAGAGCTGAAGGAAACACTGATCATTTATGCATATGCAGAAGCGATGTGAGGGCTGACTTCAAAACTGATTTGAGGAAGCTCTGTGGTGGCCATAGTAAAAAGTACAATTACTTTTGCCAAACATCTGTGGCAAATATGAATGAACATCTCATGAAATGTGTTTAAAAGTTTGCTATTTTATATCCTACTATTGGCACAGCAGGTACAAGGGGTTAATTCCAGAAATATTTCATATCTCTGTCTTGCTGACTCTTTCTCATCCATCAGTAGTCTCTGGCAGCCTCTCTCAAAGAGTCCATCCTAGGCAGTCTGGTGATGCATTTGGAAGCTTAATCCCATAGTTGAGTTGATCTTCTACAGGAAAGAGCATTGATAATGAAAAGTGCACTTTTCCGATGGAATTTCCATTTTTCCAGAGTTCTCTGTACCTTGTTTAAACATCTTCAGTGCATGTCTGAAGGACTAATACTTTCTAATTTTTTGCTTTTTCTTTTTTTCCAAAAATACGTCAATTTTCTCCAATCACATGCATTGTTCCAAAGCAATTAATAAAGATCATGCACATTAGTCTGTCTTTCGCTACCAGAAAAAAGCTCTACCCAGAGCTTTCCCACTTTCATTTTTCACTTGGTCTTTATTGTCTGAAAATCAAAAGCCTTCTTGTTTACTTTGGCAGGCTGTTGAAGTTATGACTGATCCACTGCATTTTCTTGCTTTGTTATGTTTACAGTAGTCATCAGAAACATGAAGCTTCCTTTAGGTGTTTCTTTGCTGAGAATTCCTGTAAAACAACACTATGGTCATAACCGTTCTTCGTGCTTACTGCCAAAATTTTATTATCTGATGCCTGTGTCTTATTACTACTTACTCATTTCAGCCTCTTCTTATAATAGGGTCATTTTGTGCCTTTAACCACATATTCATTACCTGCCTTTGACACTTTTTCAGCTAAACATCTTCTGAAGAGGAGTTGAACACGATATTCAAAGATTCGTTCACCATCAGTAACCTTTACACAGTTTATATTGTTTTCCAGCTTTTTTCTCTGCTATACTGGATTCTCAGTTGGATGACCTTTTGTGTAAGTTGTGAGACTCATCTATTTTCCAACAGATTTCAGTGTGTTTTGCATCATACTTACTCTAACAATATAATTTATATTTCTCAGATTCAATATGTGGGCTTTGCAGTTTGTCATCATAAGGAAACTGGACTGTGAGGGCTTTCTGTATCTAATTAATTTTGCTATTTGTTTTTTTAAGATTAGCATGCTGTTGGGCTTCTAGCTTATCAAAAGAATGATCAGATTTCATATAGACAGATTTGATGAAAATATTACTACATAAGAAATATTACGTATCATAGTTCAAAAATCTTTTTAAAATTAAGTCAAAAAATCAAACTGAACATAAATATTTTCCTCATATATGAATGTTTTTAATTAGTTGACAACTGCATTTTGTTCTGTTCAGGTAATAGTGTTTGCAAGTACCAGGTTGCTTAAGAATTTGTTGTGCTGCTTGGCGTATTGGAAAATGTTATATATGTGCTCATATTTATATGTATAATATGTGTAAGTACTTGTTACTTTATAATGTTATGTGGAAAATATCAATGCATATAATATAGATAAGTAACTGAGACAAATCAAGACTTTACAGTTATCTCTTTGGATAAAATGTACCACTGTAGGTACCATCTAGAGTTACCTTTTAAAAACCTGAATGGGTGATGAGAGGACTTCTATTGGACGTGTCAAAAACTGCTGGCAAACTTGCCCCATTCCCATACAGCACTGTGAGAGTGGCTTGTTGCTGTAAGGAAGTGTAAAAGAACAGCTGAAGTCAATAAATAACAGAATGAGAGCAACCACAAAATTTCAAAAGGATGAAAACCAAAATATTCACAATTTCATAGTAAACTAAAAATCAGGTGGAAGTCAAACTGAAGAAAATAATAAAACAGAAGTGAAAACATAAAGAATAGTGAACACATGTACACCGAAATATTTCCAAAAGCAGAAACAATGTAATTAGTGATCAAAACCTGTAGATTTCTGCCACTAACTTGTGTCTGTGAGATTTTGGCCATCTTCTTATGAGAAGGCAAGGCTTTTAGAAAACGTAGAATTCTCACATATGAGGAGAGACTTTAATATTGGCATACAGATGCTTCAATGTCTTCTTAAGTTATTGATCTAGAAGCATTTTTTATTTCAGTAAAGGAATATATGGTAGAACTGCAGGCTGTGGAGTGTCTCCACTTTCGTCTGCAAGAGAGAAGGCTTCAGGAGACTAAGTTTTCCAGGGAATCCAGAGCTATAGGATAGAGTTCTTCTCCTGGAGCTTGCCAGGGAGAGGGAAAAGAAAACGGTCCATTGGTCTGAAGTTCAGTGCTTTTAGTTTAGTTCTGGGGATGGCAAAGATGTTTTCTTCATATTGCCTATCAGTTATGAAAGCCAGAGCCTTGGTTCTGTTCCTGAATATATAGTTTTTGAGTCTTTAAATAATCTTAAAGAGATAGAGAATTTATGATCAGTAATGATTCACGAGTACTTTTTATAAATGCTGAGCGTGCTGCCTTGCCCACATTCTCCTTTTCTGGCTAACTTCCTTTTGTGCCCTATCACTAGTGAACAGTTCCAAGTATCATCCCAGTAATGGTGGCACTTCATTGGGATAAAGTGAGCTTTGAATATAAAGTCCTGTCCTCAAGATATATGATGTGCCTGCAAATCCTGGTGGCCTCACTGGAAATTTGGAATCCTGTGTAGGAGAAGGTTGGAAGACAGCAAATTTATTTTTATAAACTTATTGCCTTGTTTTCCTATGAGGTTGACTCCTGAACTACCCTGTAACACAGTTAACTGTCTAGAATTTTCCTTAGCATTCTTGTCTTTGCTTCTCCCAGAGCCAACATCTGTGTTCTTCCTCTAAATCCTCATTGGAGGGAAACTGCCTCACTTGGCAGGCGGATTTACTGGGACAAATATAACTGGACCTCAATGTAATTCCCTCATGGGCAGATGTAGGCTGACATTTTTGCTACTGCTTGTTGTTTGGTGGAAGGTAATCTCTTGCAAGGCCAGGCTGGGTGTTGGTTAGATTATAAAGCTTATATACAATGGAAAACGGTGGAATACACAGAGCCTGAAAAATGAAGACTCCATCATGCATTTACATCTGTGATTTTCCATTGGTTTGGGGCATAACCATTTGATTTTGGCATTGTACCCATGTTCGTGTCAATAAGATAGCTAAACCTCCAGGGAATTACTGTCTCTTAATCAAGCCCATCATTAAAGTGTGTACACAGAAATGGGCCTAGAGGCTGGAGTTCCTGCCAAAACCCCAGAAGCCAAAAAAAGAACATCAAGATTTTAAAAAACATTCCTGTAAGACATTTACCAATGTTTATGCAATTCTTAGTCCATCTCTTTCACTGCTGTTTTCTGTTGATTGAGAGCATAAGGTGCTGTGTTTCCTGTAAGTCCGGAGAAGCTTCTGGAGAAGTGGATAGGAGCAATGCCTTTTTTCACCTTGATGTCATTATAATCTTAATTTTCATCAAAGATTCTCTTGGCTGCCCCTCTGGGCTTCTGCAGTCTGCAGAGCCCTGATGAAGCAAAGCTCCCATTTGGTTTAAATAGTCTCAGATTTCACTCTCTGAGTGCCACAGCATGTTTGGAGGGTCTGTGAACATGAAGATTTAAAATCTTTGTCTGAAATGTGTTTATTAGATGCACATAGAAAATGCACATTTATATAAATGTTTAATGTATGTATAAACTTATTTTATCTTGTTGCATTCACTTGTTCAGTCTAATTTGTATGTATATTGTAATAATATGTGGAAACAAACACATGGTGTTAGTGGTATTAGCACAAACCTAATGGGAGCAATCGCTTCAAGGTCTGGATCTGCCAGGTATTTACTATCACATGGGCATTAGGTTTCAAACAGACCGTGCACATATTGCATGCACATACAAATATACTGTCAGCTGTAAGGATATAACACTGAAAATCAAACCTTGAATCTTACCTTTTTTGTATTTCCAAGTTTTCTCCACTTCCCTCAGCAGGGCAAGCAAATCTTGAAATTAAATTGTTGTCTTTGAAATGAAATAAATTGCATAAAGTAGTATTTAGTTATGAATCTTCTTCTTAACTCTTGTAAGAAAATGGAACCTATAATTAGCAGTAGTGAGGGCAAAAAAGAATAACTTGAGTTAAACTGACCTGAAGTGCATTCATTTTACTGACTTCTCTATCTTTCCCAAATGAAAAAAAAAACAAACAAACAGAGCTCAACCAACAATCCACACAATTGGTGCACAGATGGTACAGAGCAGAACCAGATTCCTCTGCAGAACTGCAAAGCTTTCATCCCATGCCGTTTCTACGCTGATATAGATTTTACCCATCCATCTGAGCTGTTAAGTTTTTGTGCACCAAGTGTGAGACTCATAGATTTGGCTCCTGCATCGATGCACCCCCACAGATAGGGGTATGTCTTACATACTTTCCTAGCACAGTGCCAGAATCTTTCTTCTACTCCACGACCTGATATGCCACCTGCAGGTGCTCGGCAGCTTTTTTCATCCCGTGCCTCCCAATGCACGGGTCTGTTGAGTGGGACAGTCTGCTGGGCTACACCTCCACTGTTTCTTACCAAGGTGTGGGGCTCCGAGGAACCTGCTTGCTAGCATGCTTCCTGGCTGCAGCACAGAAATGCTTGCCTGTTCCCCACTTTAAGACCCAGCACCCAGGTACGTCTCCTGCACAGGACTGGTCCATACTTTTGTCTTATTCCTTGGAAAAGAAGAAATGCGAGAGGACTGATCCTTTTGTAAATGAAGTTATGCAAAGCTACAGTAAATTTTGTTTGCCAAAGCTTGATGATTTGAAAAATCTCTTCACATATTTCTTCCAGCCTGTATCAAATATTCTGGAAAGTCATCTGCTTCTTCAGACATCTTTTTGATCCTCTGTTGTATCTGGATAAATGAGCATGAGCACTCCTGTTTTAGTGGACTTGTACCCCTGTACTGATAAGTCACTGAATTGTCGTCATTTTTCAGACACCAAAAATAAATGCTTCATTTGTTATTTCATAGCTGATTCCACTGGTGTGGATTGTTAAATTTTTCTTTATTTCAGGTCTGGCTCAACCATATTTCATCAGGCAAATCTACTACCAAAGCTTGATGGGAGATTTGTCCAAATAAAGGCTCAAAGATTTGACATGTATTATTTTTCTGTGTCTTTGTACTGTTACCGTCTTTCATTTGCATTGGAACATAGATAATTACATTCTAGATTTAAAACAACAACATTGTTTTTTTATAAATAAAATATTTGTTTTACTAGCCAAAGCCTGGAAACACCTTCAAAGAGGTGATTTTAGTATCTTATAATTTTCTGTACACCAGAAATGGTTACTTGGAAAGTGCTTCTAGTTGTCTGCCCTAAAAGGAAAAAAAATACTGACCAAAAGAATTTAAAGTGCTTAAGAGTTTTAACCACAAAGGATACACAGAGAGGCTAGAATGGCACATGGTGCTGAGCCTGTCAGATTCTTAAAATACCAACAATTTGGTGGTCTATAATCCTGTCACTCTTTTCATGTATCTGAAAAAAACCCTCTTAACATTCCTGTTAATTGAAGCTAGATCTGTCAGGCAAGAGGTTTGATTTTACCAATATCAATCTTATAAAATCAAGGAGGATTTAGAGTAAGAGCATAGGGGTTTGCTTTTTGAAAAAATGATTGAAGCTTTATAAAAAGATGTTGGCAAAGCAGTTTGCTCAGAAATGTTCTCTTGTATGTCATCATATCCACAATTTCTCTTTTCCCATTTGAATGGTTGTGGAATTTTCTTTACAAGCTTCGTGTTTTAAAATCCATGTGCTCCTTTTTCTTCCTACCCGTGTCAATTAATCCTTTATTTGTGACTTCATTCCACTGAAATTTTTATGATGTCACAAAAGATCATATCTGGAATAAAACAGAACTGGTCAGAAGTTAGTGCTCAGGATTTCACAGGATTGAGCCTACTGAAAGAATTACAGACGTATTGAGGCATGATTTTCTAGCAAAAGCCAATGAGCTTTAAATGCGCAGTGGTCCAAAAAATATATGAAGCATAAGCATAAATGTTTTGAAATAAAATGTATTCCAACATTTTCTATGAAGGGTCAGCTATACAATTCCAAAAAAAATATTCTTGTTTTAAAATCTAAGAATAGAAAGATTTTAAATGAGAAATGATGGTACTAAATAATACATAATCTGCAGTGTACGAACCTAAAGACATTTTATAGTGAACTGAAGCTTTATCATCTTTATCGTAATCATCTTATAATACAGTACGTTTATTTATGAAAGTCTTGTTGTCTTCACTCTTTTCTTGTCTATGTCTAACAGCAAAATAATATAGAGAGATGGCCTGGACCAATGAAGGAGGAAATTGCAAAGCCTGATGAATCTTACTTTTGAGCCACATGTGCTTGGTGTTGGAGTTTGGGTTTTGGGTTTTGGGTTTTTTTTTTGGGGAGGGGGTGGTGGTGTTTTATGGCAGGGTTGGGGGTGTTTTTTGAGAAATAAAGTTTTCCTTTCCTCAGCAGCAACAGGAGTGACAGCAGAGGACCAAACCATTCTGAACTGCAGTAGATGAGTTAGTCAGGCTGCTGTAGCTTT
This sequence comes from Merops nubicus, assembly GCF_000691845.1. Lineage (NCBI taxonomy): Eukaryota > Metazoa > Chordata > Aves > Coraciiformes > Meropidae > Merops > Merops nubicus. The sequence continues at coordinate 15,477 of NW_008623114.1, read as the reverse complement.
TCAATACAATCGATTTATTCTTTATCCAAACTGTTCTTAACTTCTTTCACTGAATAAATGGAGACAGGACAGGTGCTTCTGTGGGCCAAAGACTAGATGGGGGGAAAACTACCTTTATCATTGTTTTGTATTATTTTCCCACTACGTAGCATGTGCTTACAGATGTCCTTATCTGGTTCTCGGCATGAGATTGTAGGAGAATAATTGCTGAGGACAGGCAGCTTGGGAGTTTATGCTGCATGTGCTGAGTCCATTTGATCTTAAGAATAAGGTCAGACCTTCATTTTACTGAGCTATATGTATATTCTTAGAAAATTTCTCCATTTGACAGAAGCAAACTATATAAAGGAAAATGGAATTGAGCATCCTTCCATCAAAGAAGGAGGAGAACATCCTTGGTTTAGCACAAGATATTTGTGTATAATGGGAAAGATGGAATCTTAAAAGGCTCTGTTGACTTTCATCACTAAAACGAGGGGACTAAATCACAAACCTGACACTTGCCTCATATTAAAGTCTGACCATAAATTCCTGTATGCAAACTATTTGTGCATTTCATCTTTGTAGATACTAGCAGACTTGTATCTGGGAGAAAAGGTGAGAAATCAGTGGTTTCTCAAATGGGATGATTACCTTTAGTGCTGTGTTTTTATTTGATGCTTGGCACATTGTAAATACCACACAAAACAACCTGCCTGCACTGTGGTGTGATATCTCTGTGACTTCTGCATCCTAACAGGATGGAATGGGTTGTTATCTTCTTTCTTATTCTCTATCTTAATTTCTAGACTTTTAGAAAAGATACAATCTTAAAACTGTGTTCATAAGCTCTTGTCACGTATCATATATTACACAAAGTCTCCTAGGTATTCTTTGATTTCCAGGTTTTCCAAATGTCTCTCCCCCAGATATTTTTTTAATTATTATTTCCTTCAGCTTGCATTTTTCCGGAATGAATCTCATTTTGGATGATATCCAAAGCCCATTGAGGTCAGAAGAATGTCTCCTATTGACTTCAGTGGGCTTTGGATTTATTCCTTTATTTCCTATATCCAGGAGCCAAATTCTGCACACCTTATTGTTTTAATGGGAATTTTGTATAAGCGAGGCAAGCAGTATTGGCGTCCATGGTTTGATATATTCAGACGCCATTGCATGTATTTCACTCTTTTCATTAGCATTCATAATGGTACAATATAATGGACAAAAGTTAAGGGCTGTTTATCTGTCACCATGGATAGCTGATGGAAATCTTAAGTAATACTGAGTAAACTCAGTTGTGTCTGCTACCATCTCTTTCCAGACTTGATATATGTTCTTCCATTACCTTTTGTTTCACTCTTTTAATTATTTTGCAGTTCATAAGGTTCTGTCAGTGTGTGGGAAAATGTGAATCATTTGTGGGTCAAGTTTTGAAAGGCACTGTAATCAGATATGAAGTCCAGTTACAGGTTATAAGCTATAATAACTTTTGCCCAGATTGAGGAAAGCATTTTAACGTGTGCTTGAGTCTATCCCTGTTAAGAAACTCAAGAAGACTTTTAAATGTAAGTGTCTAAGTGGGACTTTGGTCTCAAGAAAAGTTAAGCAAAACTATATTAATTTCTGACTAAGGAGATCTTTTCAAATGGTGTCTTTTATATATCAGTTCTCTAAGTTGAAGGAGTCCAAGCTACTCAACAAAGTCAGTACCTATGAGGACTATTCACCACTACAGCATGCTTATCTCTGGAGTGAGCATGCTATGTATCTTACACAGGATTTGTCATTTAAATTTAAAACTGGAGTGAGTTTAGCAGAGGGCCATCAAGATGTCAGAGGCTTGAAGGATTTGCCTTAGTACAAGAAGCTGAGGCTTGTTCAACCTGGAGAAGATAGGGCTTTTGGGGGACCTTGTAGTAGGAGGTCACCAAGAGGTTGGAGCTAGGCTATTCACAGTGCTGTGGGATGTGAGGACAAGAGATAGTGGACAGAAGTTGAAACAAGACAAGTTCAGACTGGATATAAGAAGAAAAAAAATTTCACAGTGAAGGCAGTCAGGCATTGGAACAGATTGCTCAGAGCTGTGCAGTCCTTGGAGGTTTTCAAGACCAAACTGCATATGAATAAGTTGGTCAGATCTCATAGCTGACCTTACTTTGAGCTGGAGGCTGGACTAGATGAACTCCAGAGATACTTTCCAACTTCTTATCCTATGATCTTTTGATCCTATTCATGTTTTCTGTTGCTCATGGTTCTAGTACACTTTTGCTTTCTCTCAGGGTTCATACATTTTTTTTTTTTTCTAATATCATTTATTGAATTATTTTTCTGGAAGGAGAAGGAGAGATACTGGGAAAGTTAGTGTTAGAATTCCTTGGGCTTCCATGGGAAGTGTTAATTCATATTTCTCCCTTTTGAGCTTTTCATTTTTTCAGTACCTGTTCCTCTTGGCATACCAGCTTAGTTGTCAGTGGTTCATAAATTAACTACCTAATTTCTTTCTGATCTGGGGATGCATAAGTCCTCCTTCTGGTTTATTTTTTTTTTCTAGCTGTTTTATTAAGTACTTGTTATAAATAAATGTACCAGAAAGACTGTGCTGTTCTAGTTGCTCAGGCATCTCTTCCTTTAATTTTCTTGTTAAAAGACTAATTTTTCTTAATTATTTCTCTATTTTTTAATTTTCCCTCTTTAATCTTTTATCAGTTTGAGTAATATTTCACAGAATTGCAGTTCATGGAACAGTTGGGATTGGAAGAAACCTCTGGAGATCATCTGGTCCAACTCCTCTGCTCAAGCAGGGCTACTTGGAGCTAACTGCCCAAGACCATGTCCAGACAACTTTTGAATATCTCTGCAGATGGAGACTGCACAACCTCCCTGGGCAACCTGTGCTGGTGCTCAGTCACCTTCTGCCATGGTTTGGGGTCAGGGCCGTCCCCAGAACTGTAACAGATGCTCTTTGTTAACCCCCTGCCCCCACCCCAAAAGGGAAAGTTTTTTTGGGAAAGAGAAGGGGAATAAGGGAGAGAGACTTATTGATTAGAACAGGAAAAAAACCAGCTTTAATACTACCACTAATAATAATAGTAATAATGATAATAGAATATGTACAAATATATACAAAGTTAGTTAGTACCAAACCCAACTGCACCGTGATGGCAACATGTCCGCGTCACCCCCGGCTGGGGAGCAGCCCTGGGGAAAGGCCCCAGGCTGGACTCAGCCACAGACAGCGACTGGGTCCAGGAGCTGGATTCTGGAACTCAGCAGAAGGAGATGGAAGAGAGAGCGCGGAAGGGGCGATGGCAGGGCTTGACCCTCCTGGTCCTTCAGCTTTTCTGGCTATGAGGGCTGTGGGATGGAACACCCCACTGGTGAATCTTGGGGTCAGTTATCCTGCCCGCTCCTCCCCGCAAGTGCGGGGTGCTCTCTGCTCCCTCTGTTTGGGTTACAAGCTTAGCAGTGGCCTTGGTCTGCATCCCAATCCCTGGCAGTAACTCCAAACATGAAGTGTTATCACTGCTAAAAACAGACAGTTGGTGAAAACACTGCTAACTTCAGACAGTGCAGTTAATCAACAGGGACCTACTCTGTACACAGAAAATTTAATCTATGAAGAGATACTACTAGACAGATCTTGTTTCTACACAGAAGGTGTTAAGAATTCCTCTGAGGTAGTTCTTCCAGTGTTGTCAAGTCGTGGCATGTAATGGATGAGAAGATCTGGTCAGGGAATGAGCTTTTTTCTTTCTCTTTCTCAAAAAAAGAGAGACTTTGTAAAAGAAAGTTATCCCAAGTGGGAATAAAAAGGCAAATTGTCAAACATTTTCAGGAAAAAGAATTCAAATGAATACTGCTTTGAGTCATTTGAATTGTAGTGTTTGCCTAAAATAAAGATATTCAGTTTAAACATTTGTAATTTAAAAAATATAAAACATTGTAATATGAAAATTTGAACCTTTTTCTTTTCTAGAAATATATGATCGAAATATACGTACATTTCAGAACTTCCAGTTTGTCAAGAAAAGCTTACATTAAATTTCATTTATTTCAGGAAGGGTTTCAATGGAAATTACAGTCTTTTAGTGGAAAGTTGCTAGATATATTTGTAGCACTTTATGCAAATTATTTAGCTGAAATACCTCACCTTCAGTCAGAAGAGAGTTATATAGTTTATTGATCTCATGGAGTGTTAGGATAATTAATTTGCATTTATTAAGTGCTGTAAATACAGAAAAGCTCAATCTTTAAATGGAATTGTAAAAAATACTGTGGTAGTCTAGATGTCACCAACTTTCAACAAAATTGAAAGGCACTATTAAGAATATTCTGATATGAATTAATTAAAAGATATAGTTTCATTAAAGCATTGAGATCTCTATAGACTTTGTTGTCCAGAATTACATCTGGCAGCCACTATGTGCAAAAATGTGTACACTCCTTTTTTCCCTGACTTAGAAAAGGCATTTAGTTTCATCTGTCACTTTACCAGCTAGTCATTTGGTACTGTGGAATACTTCTGTACCTCAAACAACCTTAATTTTTACTATCTTGCATAATTTCATATCATCAGCAGAATGTGTAAAATGTCCATTTTCTCTGTATTTGACATTACTCATGAGCAGGCTGAACAGCACAGATTCCAACAGAGACCTTGTAATGCCTTGCAAGTAACCTTCCTCCATTATGACATCTGACTGTTAGTTCCTTCTTTTCTTTCTTAATTTGGAAAAACCTAATAGTGGGGACTGTTGCTCTTGTGTCACAGTAGGTTCACTCTTTTAAAAGCCTGTGAATTTTCTCAAAGCTTTATGGAAATCCAAGTTGTGTGCACCCAAGTATCGCATTGCAACACCACAGTTACCACCAGGTCATCTTATCCACATGTTCGTTTAGACAAGCCTAATACATTTTTGAGACATTACTTCCATCTGCAAATCTGCACTGATTCTTCCCCAGTTAAAATCCATCACAGCTGTAACTCCCATCTTATTGTTGTGCTAGGGTAAGCTTGTTAAAATATGTGGTCTTTGTCTTCCAAATTATTTGGATGCTTACCCTTTGATTACCCCAAGTATTATTTTGCTTTTTTCATGAAAGATACTGAGGGGATGTTTTATAGAGAAAGGTAAGAGTGAACAAAATAACGCTTATTTTTGTGACTAAATCATTAGCATTGGGGAGTTTGTGAAAGAATGCTTATAAAGAAAATGAAATTCTGAATGTATACTTTGTGGAAGAATACCCCCCCACACACACCACCACACACCCCAAACAAGGTGAATCAATTCCTGAACCTGTACTAATTAGTTACTAACCTGTGACTCATTAAGTATCATTTTCTTTATAAGCTCTGATACCATTTTCTGTGTTTCAATTTTCATATACATATGTAGGCAACTTTTATAGAAAGTGGATTAATCTAGGCTTTGGCTTTCATTCAACTATGTCTGGCATACACAAATCTGAGATCTGTAATAGAAGAATCTGTTTTAAAGACATGCAGATTCACATCAGTGTCACGTTTCTAAATTTCACAATGGTCTTAATTTTCAGAGCTTCATATTTTGTCTGTGCTAGATTTCCCTATTGTGTCAATTAGCTTTTCTTTCCGTGAAGCACTGAAAAAAAGCGTGTGTAAATTCAGATGAAAGTTGCCTGTACTGTTGACATTTTCTGCTGTTGAAAATGTAGCAACTCAATTCTGATTTTCAGCTTGCTTTAAACTTACAGAAATGGTGCCACTGCTGCCTGTTTCTAATTATTCCTCAAAAGCCAGGAAGAGGTAACAGGAAGGCCACTCAGGAGAATGATTCAGAGTAATCTGGAAATTTTAGCTATTGATCTTTGACAGATGACGTTCTCTTTGCTAAGCCTGACGTGTGCTGCCCAGACCAGAGGTTCTTTGTAGTGTCCATTGCATCCTATTCTGTCCAAGGCACAAAATCACAGCAATTGGGGTTCAGAGGAGATGGCAATTTTCTTTTTCTTAGAAGTAGTACAAAATAATGAAACAGAAGGGGCTTAAAGAGGTCCCCTTTTGGTAATGATAGCTTTGGTGAAAAATTGAAATCTCTGCAGCTGATCAATGACATCAAGCAGTTACCAAAGATCTTAGCCCATCGCTGCTAGAGTCTTATGACAAACATTCAAAACTGGATGGCTGTATTTAAATAGGCTTCTGAACCTATAATGATAATGAGTTTATAAATAGTTTGATGTTTAGCCAGGTTGCATCTCAGAGCCATTCACTGAGATTTGTGGATATCTCTCACTAAGGTGTAACAACTTCACTGACACTGGGAAGACTAAATATGGTTTGAAAAGCTTAACATTAAGCAAGTGTGCTAATATTTTGGTCCTGTTACCTAGAAAATGGTATTTTTCTTTTTAATCTTAAAAACCCCACAGTGAGTAAAGCAATTTTTAAACATCTTGGCCAGGTGGGTACAGCATCCTCCAATACCTTAGGATTGGTACAATCAAGTAAAAATATTGGCCAAGATTTCTTAAAGATGCCTAAAGCTAAATCCTACTAAAATGAAAGGCAAATTTATTGCTTTTCCACATTTCTGGGTATGAGGCAGTGAGACAGAAAAGTCCTATATGAGCTGGGTATAAAATGAGCAGTTTCAGTATGATTGTGCTTTATTTTTATGTAGACAGATAAATATATGCACATGTGTATATAAAATCCCTCACCTGACTTTGATCCTTGAGGAGTCTTGATCACTCGTAGCTTCCTGGCTTACTGCATTAATGCTACTATTTAATATGGATTCTTTTCTATTTCGCTTAACACTGTTCTCGCCTTTTCTTAAGCAAATCACACTCATCCTACCTCCATTTCTCAATGATGTGTTTATTTTCACAGTTCTCTCAACCATCTCTTGCACAGCAGGCTCACTGACCATTTTTCAGTAACTTTTGAGACCTAAGAATGTACTTTCTTCATGTGATCAGCTGGTATAGTTGGAAATCTAGGTCTCTTCATCGTCTTATTTGCTGGCAGCTTTTTCTAAGGACTGTCATGGGGCAACCAGTCATCCTTGAAAGCTTCATGCACGAAGCTATCTCTAGAGAAGCTCAGATAACTGTTGGCTTTAGGGATCTTCACTGGTGAACTCCCGTTGTCCACTGTTATGTGCTTACCTTGAGGTATATTTATTCAGTGTGTCACATGAGCATCTGCAGGGCAGATAACAGCAGTTTGTGGAACCTCTGTCCTAAGCTGCAGATAACTCTTTTGTAATACAAGCTGCCTCATCCCTCATGCACAAGAAAAAAGGAGAAAGCATTGAAGCGTACAATGAAAATTAACTGATAATTTACTGTAGCTTAGTAATGCTTCTTTTTTTTTTTTTTTCTCATTAAAATGGAAATCTCTTCAAATAGTAGAACAAAGATTTATATATTTATTATCAGGGACAGTATTTAGAACTGCAGTTCCTAAAGATAACCATCTCTTTTGTTGAAAGACTTTTTTTTGAAATCACTGCAAGGAGCAAGCAGGAATTCTCCTCTTCTGATGTTCACTGTTGCACCAGTGAATTCTGTGCTGTCTCTGACACAGCAGACATTGCTGGTATTCAAATATGAAGAATTATGGCTCAGTGATGTTTCTCTGTTAGTTTTACAGTATAGAATATCCTTTATTTATTAAAATATAAACCCAAATAAAACTCTGTAGGGGATGAGATGAGCCCTAAGTCACTGCACTGTGAGCCCAGACACCGCCCTGAGAAAATGGTTTCAGAGACCCAGAATTGAAGTCACAGGGAGGGGGCTGGTGTCAATTCTGTTGGGTGACCGGTGTCTCAACCATTCTCGAAGCTGGGGTGAGAGAAGGTTCCAGAAATCCAGGAAGTGGTGTTTATAAATAGGGGCACGTGTTTGCTCTGGGGCTCCCCGCAGCGAACACCCCCATTGGCAGGTCCAGCACCGGATCCAGGACTCTCTCTCTCTTCCCCCTAAGTAGCCTTAAAACTTTTAAGTTAAAATTGTTAAGTAACATGAGGCTGATCTTGATTTCCCACAAAGCCGTATAGCTTGGGTAGATATAATTGTGAGAGTGCCAGCGTCTGCAGGATGTTTGTTTCTATAGAATTTTTCCATTAAAGCTGATGTTTATGTATGGACCTTGAGTGTTATCTCACCCTAGTCCACACCGAAGGGGATTTGCGAAGCTGAGTCACCTACCCCCCCTTCCCATAGGTGGGGCATGACAAACTCTTACATAAAGCTCTCAAATGGTCATAGGCTTAATGTCCCTCCATCCTTTTTACAGGAAGAAAAATGACTAAAACTTGAAGTCAGACTCTGGCATGCTTGAATACCATATGCCTGCACTATTGAGAGACTGGAGCAGAATATCTGGAGAAAGATGAGAGAGTGTGGGTGGCAATAGAAAAAACAACCACGACTGTAAGTTAGCAAGATAATATCCTTACTTTCTTCTGTGGGTCTCAAGAGTGATTAAAAAAACATTGGTGTTTTAAAAATATTGCTGAAGACTACAGTGTGACTCATAATGCTTCAGAGAATGGAATTCTTGGAAGTTTCACTGTAATGCCAGATTTTAGAATGGAGGGCAGCAGAGCTGCAGAGAAGTAACACGAGGCTATGTTGACAGAGAAAGAACATCTCTAAGGAAATGCAGCTGAGAGGGAAAGAAAGAGGTTGAGCCAGAGAGGAGAGATGACAAGACAATTATTTATACTGACAACTGTTGCTTGCACTGATGGGAAAGCTTCACTGCGTTTTGAGGTGTTATTGGCCAGCATGCCTGCCTACACAATGCTTGCTTATATACATAGCAGGGGAGGATGTCTAAACATGTTGACCAATCAGACAATGAAGCAGTTACATGTAACTCTGAAAGTCCATCCTAGAGCTGACCCAAAACTTTGGAAAGAAAGTTTGATAATATTTTTTTTTTTTTTTTTTGGTGGGGTGTGGATCGAAGGAGGTAGAGGGGAAAGGAGGGCAGGTAGTAAATGTCTGGTAGTCAGCTATTTTATGAGGGAATGTGTTGGCTGAAAGTAAATTTTCATTGGGAAGGTTTCTCAACTCAGAATAGACTTTCTGGTCAGAATAAAAGAATTATCTGGAATTAAATAGTAGCTTCACAGTTATGGCATGCACCTGATATTTTGCTTGATACTGTAACATACCTGTTTTATATGTTAAATAAGCACCTTTACTAGAAAAGTGAGCAATCTTTCTCCTACCGTCCCCCACAAGTTCTGATCAGTACCTATCCCCCTGTTCCAAGGAAATGATTTGTGTGTTTTCACATGATATTGGCAGGGGTATGGAAATTCCAGGTTCAGATTTGTGAACATGAGTGAGGCATGTACCAGAACCTCTTCCTTTAAGTGTTTGACTGAGGTATGATTGAATTTTCACTGTTACTTACAGGTGAAGAAGATACTGTTTCTAGTGGAAGTCTGAATACTGAAATATAGGCCTTTTTTTTAAGAGCATTCTTATTGTCTAGTCTATCCTATAAACTTTATCTATAGTCTGTGCATATGGTTAAATAAAATTTGTTGGTTCAGAGTGCTGAAAATGTGTTGATGGCTTAAAGGTGGACAATGCTGCTGTCTAGATAGAAGCCTTGTATGTCTTTTAAACTTTTATTGATTATTAATCTGAAAACTCACGTCTGAGAAATGTCATGACTTCATATTTGGTACTTTCTATCTGAAAAAAAAAATCATATATCCAGCAAGGGAGCAAATATGTCACCATTCATGTAAGCCATGGCCATATATCACAGTTAAATAAATACCCTAAGTGAACAATTAGTTGATACTTTCTTGGCTGAAATTTGTTCATGTAATTTGATCGATGAAGTGTGTGGATAAAGGATAGATTAACAGATCATAACCAGTTCATGAACAATTCATGAACAGGAAGAAAGACTACAGAGCAGGGAATTGGAATAATGTATATTCTGTTTCACTTGTATAACAGGAAAATGTAGATTTTTGAGTTGGCCAAAATGGAAAATGAAGCTTTTCATTTCTTGTTTTAAGATTTTTTTTGTGGAAAATTAAGTCTAGTTATATTAAGAAATGAAACATCTTACATGAAAAAAGCAGTCTGCTATGAAAATCCAAGTATAGATTTTTTGAGATTTAATATTTTTATGTCTTAGTCAATTCTTGTTGGAATAATTTTACAATTTTCAGGTAGATGACACATGGATTTTAGCCAGGTTGAACTGCCAACTTGAGTGGGTAAAACATTCGATCAAAAATTGTCCAGCTTTCCTGGACTTATGATCTACCATTTCTCTTGTTTCCCAAAGCAGTGAACTGAGAAATGTTTATCCGTTATAGGTTTAGTGCAACTAATTTGCTGTCATATTGTCTGTCATCCTGTAGTTTTCATAATACATGAACATAGCCAGGCTGTTATGATCTCAGAGTCAGCACTAAAATCTACAATGCACAATGATAGTAGGTTCTCAAGTAAACAGGGTCTTGAACAGTGTGAAAAGGTGCACCAAAAATTTGAATAAACAACAGCAAGGCAATCTGCATCTTCTTAGTTTGTGTAGGAGATAAGTTGAAGCTAGGAAACATTTTCAGATATGCCCATTAATGGATGTACAACTCATCCAATCACTCAGGAGCTAATACTACACTTTTCTGTTCTGTGCATAAAAAATGTCATGCCAAATGACTCTGAGTGGTATCCTTAATGATGAATTTACAACCATCAGTAAGGAGCCTTCTTCGATTGTCTGCATTAAAGCAGCCGATGATTATAATCCCATCCAGTGATGCTGTTCCTTGGCCTTATTAAAAAGAGCAGCATACAAGGCAATCATACCCTTGGGTGTCTTTTGACTTGCTCAAAAGTATGGCTTAAGTGTTAGTTTATCTTCCAAAAACGCCCAAAATTCCATTTTACAATGATGATGCATCCATAGTGTAAAAAAAATGACATAGGAATGACAATGAATGCCCTGCTTGCTCACCTGGCCTTAACAATAGCACCAGATTTCACAGACAGTGTTTAACTGGGTGTATCTCTCAGCTGTCGGTGCTGTGCATGGGAAGCAGGCAACTGGCTCCCTCCTTTCATCCACAGTTTGGGCCTTATCTCATGCATTTGTAATGCAGTGCAGAAGTCTCTCTCAGAGACCCTATGTGCTTGACGGCTTCTTCCCTGTCCTCTGGCCCATGAAGCACTGTCTTCACTGCATTGAGCAAGAGAAGCTGGGCAGATCTAGAAATTAATTGTGAGTCAGTGGGTACATTCAATATCTGGAAAGACTAAAAATGAAGTCTGATTTTCCTTTTTTGCCAAGTCCCTTTTCTAAGGATTAGGTTTAGTAAAATACCGAAAGATTTCAAAGTAAGTTCGTAATAACACAGATGTGGTAAAAGACAAAGCAGATCTTCCCAGCTTCCAGCAGTGCCTGCAGGAACTGCCAATATGCATCTCTCTGGATAGCTTACTATCCAACTTTAGGAAACACAGATGCATTTCTATGGTACATACCAATACGTTTCAGTTCTACTGGTAAATCACTACTGAGTTTCTCCAAACCACACTTCGTTTTTGTGAGAATGTGGCTGAAGACTTCGAAGTTCATAAAAAATTAAAATGAAGTTCACAAAAAGAAAAGTGAAAAGCAAGACCAATGACTCTTCCTCAATCTCCTCTTTTTTTCTTCTTTTCTGTTCTTCCCAATAGATAATTTCTGGAAATCATTTCAGCTGAGTGAATCAAGTTAAGACATCTCGTGGAGTAGGAGAGGTCTTGCAGGTCAGTTCAGTGGGATGGGTCCATATATTACAAATTCTTTTCTTGGTTGTGCTTACCACACCTTTCCTCTAATAAGATAGATAGAACTATTGACTTAGTTTCATGGTGTGGTAGATTGTTTAGGATCAGAGATACATCAGATAGCTAAACATTAACTAAAAAAATCTATATATCTGCATGAAAAGGAAAAAAATCCTAGAGCTCAGCGTAATCAGTCTGATGCTATGTCTTCTGGAGAAGGCAATATACATTTAAAACCAAAACAAAACAAAGATAAAATGAAATAGAGGAAACAAGACAACTGCATTCCTTCAGATATTTTCCATTTCCCCACAGCTGTTCATTATTCATTGACATACGTGCAATGGATGTCTTACACTTAGAGTGAGAAGAAATAGAAATGAACTTCATAGTTTGCTTAAATGTTTGTATTATTATCACTTTTTGAAATAAATATTCCATCCTACAAAATGCACAACTCTCTGCCTCTCCCTTTCCAGTGTTCCCAAACCACTTTGGACTGATTTTAATCTCAGTTTGCATTGTATTCATGTGTCTGTCTGTTAGTAGCACAGTATGTTCTCTGTGTCCATGCACTGCAAATCTGGTTGACAGCAGCCTTGTGTCCTATTCTTTCCTGGTTGTCCTTTGTCATAAATGGTAAGTGATGAAATAACATTTTTTTTTTTCTCTTGCATTGAATTGTGCAGCTTCCTGGATTTGCTTGGTCCAGTCCCATAATTTTTGTAAGGGTCACCTCCCTTATAATAAGTTTAAAAAGTCATAGCATGTACCTTTAAATTTTATTTGTCACTTAATAAAATACCATTCCACAGTGAGGAATTGCACATGATAATCTGGAGTGATTAAATAAGTGTACTGAATTTTGGCTACTGCAAGGAATGTACATCCTCACTGACTCTTCAGGCAAGAAAAGCAAGAACCATCAAGGAAACAGAAATATGACCTTAAAAATCCCACCCAGGGTGCCTTGGAATAGATGTGAAAGTCCAGTCAAATGGAGACTGCTCAAGCACTGGTTACTTTATAAGCCTAAGAAGGTGAGAGAGAGAAGATGGGCAGAAGAAATGGAAAGCTTTGCCATGTTCCTTACCCTCATTGCTAGGGGTGTCAGTAAAATTTTAATCTGTTTATCATTTATTATAATGTCCATTACTCTATAATGGATAATGGGATCCCCTTCTGCCAGGGGCCATGTGCCAATTCGTCCCTGAATGTCTCCAGTAAGAATTGCAGCTCTTAGATGTTGTCTTTATCAGATGTTCAGGGATTTCCTCTATGTCAGGGTAATTCTGGGCACTGAGGGAACAGTGTGTAGGAGGTTGAACTATCTTACTCCATCTGGCCATGGCCTAAAGGTCTTTTCAAGATGGAGGATATTTATTACTTAAAAGGAAATGTAAACAAATGCTTCCATGAGCAAAGTCAAGAAGGAGCTAGTAACATGGAAAAGAGAGAGGAAACATCAGCTAGGCCTGATCATATATGTTTGATGTGCACAGGAACTCCATGGACCAGACTGTGATATCCTTACTTTTGTGAGCATAAGCATTAGACACTGAGAAGACTTCTTACACAAAATGCATTAGCTGAATGCCTTGTTGAGTGTTTCACACAGGAAGGATTGAATAGTGTTTACTCTTCTAGTTAGAATGTTTTGGGCTGTTGATTGGTAATGCATTTACCCCTGCAAACCACTTCTCAGATCTCTGAAGAAGCAGGTGGAAGGCCAGGAAGACAAGAAATACATGGAGTAGTCAATTAAGCGGAGGTCATAAATGAACCCCTTTTCAAGAGGCATCATCAAGAATTTGTCTGAAAGGAGAATTTTGCAAAGAAGGAAGCAGGTGTCAAATTCCTTTTGGCAGCTGGATGCTTAAAAAACGTTTAAAATGAAAAGCTACCTGATCTAAAGCTCAGGACACCGAGAGTGTGTGCCTTGAGAAGTGGAAGAGAACACATGTTGAAGGGGCTTACTACTCTTGGGCTGTAGAGGGGGTACAGAATGGTGAGGAAGCGTGCTGACGTGACCAAGTTCTGCAGGATTTAGGACATTGGCACTGACAGTGAGGAAGAACTTGAGAATGATTTTTGAGCTCTGTATTCAAACAGCTGTCTGTCTTCCGCAGCATGCTGTAGGAAAATAGAGGTTTTGAACCATCAGAAAAGCAAAGGAAGTGCAATAGCCCAGATTTTGATCATAATTACACCCAGGTGTTCTGAAGTGACTACGCCCGTGTCATCGAAGTTGCACCAGTGCAAAACTTGTGTGAGAACTGAATCAAGCCCTTTGTTTTCTTGCATTTGTGTACCAAAAGAGCACTCTAGCAGCTCTTAGTAAATAATAAATTAATAATGATATGATGATCTGCCTTATGACTGGAAGAAATACAGAAAAATTAGTGTCAGAGTAAGAATTTGCTTGCAAGATTCTGTGAATGTGTCATTTCTAGATTTGTATTGGATATATGATGCTTCGCCAGACTGGTTTTATTTTTTTATTTCAAGCATCAGAAGCATCAGATTTAGTCAATAGGTGGTGAACAGTACAAAACCTATACCATATAGCTTATAGATCAAACGAGTAAGACCTCTGGTCTCTTAACTGTAAAACACCTTTAAATCCCCAGCAGAAAGTAGTAATGAAAACAACTAATGAAAGCAAGTGCTTTTGCTGTCTCCCTGCTGTAAAGCAAATAATATTTTAGTAGTTGGTTTCATTTGTGTTTCCCCATTTGTGCCTCAGAATACACCAGACTGCAACGTTACATCACATTTTTAATGACTGGAACCATGTCCTGAGATCCCCCTCTGACCACACCACAACTTCCTTCTTTCTTTTCCCCTCCCGGCTAGAAGGCTGTATGTAATTATGCTGAGGACATAATTCAATTAATTATTGACAGAACACGTAATCACCACTCAGATCTCTCTTTGATAAACCTCTTCGCCGCTCTCTGACTTCTGTTTGTCCTTCACTAGGGAAGTGGAAAGGCAGTAAAAACGGGTTTTAAAGATAGGACGTTTCTCAACACTCTGTATCAGCCGGAGAGGCTTCTGACACCCTCGGCTCCTCAGATGTAAAGCACATTGTTCTCGTCTGCGCTGAACAAGCATCCCCGAGAAAGCTCAGTGGGATGGAGACTTAGGATTTAAGTGGAGGATATAGTAGGAGCAGATAACTTTTATTTGTGCAAAGGAGAAGTGTGATCTCTTTCAGGGATTCCGTGCTTTCACAGCCATTTTTTTTTTCTTCTGCTGCTGATTAAAGTGATAAATAAGAGCTCTGTGCTCAGTTTAAAGGAGGAATGTGGCTTTAGAAAGCTGACTTATTTAGAAAAAAAAAAAAAAATCATGACTTCCAATAGCCTTTGATCAAAATCTGCTAGTAGCAGAAAGTAAAGACGGGGCTGTTTCTGTAACTATTAAATCCCGAGTAAGGACAGTGATCATTTCTGTCCATATGACCGGAAAATGTCCTGGGGGCCGGGCCGGGGGGGTGACGTGCCCGGGGGTTGCCCGTAACTTCGGATTACAACTAAAGCATGCCAAAAGCGGATAAGAAAAAGAGATAACGAGGTGAGAAAGCAAAGAAGGGCTTTATTGTAGAGTAAGGAAAACTAAGCTGGGGGGGAAGAAAAAGAAAACAGCAGTAATCGCGTAGATCGAGGCTGGCCTTGTAGTCCA
>NW_008623113.1:0-787 GCF_000691845.1 Merops nubicus | reverse complement strand
CTGGAGTGCTGTATCCAGCTCTGGAATCCTCAGCATAACTGAAATGTGGACCTGTTGCAGGAGGTCCAGAGGAGGGCCACAAAAATCAGAGGGCTGGAGTACCTCTCTTTTGAGGACAGTCCGGGAGAGCGGGGCTTGCTCAGCCTGGAGAAGAGAAGGCTCCAGGGAGATCTTACTGCAGCCTTTCAGTACTTTATGGGGGCCTATGAGGAAGATGGGGGCAGTCTTTTGAGCAGGGTCTTGTTGTGACAGGACAGGGGCTGGTGGCTTAACACCAGAAGAGGGTCGATTCAGAATAGATAGAAGGAAGAAGTGTTCATCACAGTGAGCGTGATGAAACACTGGCCCAGGTTGCCCCGAGAGGTGCTAGAAGCCCCATCCCTGGAAGCATTCCAGGCCAGGCTGGACAGGGCTCTGAGGAACCAAGTCGAGTTGAAGATGTCCCTGCTCACTGCCGGGGGGTTGGACAAGACAACCTTTAGATGTCCCTTCCAACCCAAACCATTTTATTTTCCTATGTGTCAGATAACACGTTTTTTCCCTAACTTTATTTCTTATACTTTGGCATTCTGAATAAAGTCCTTCTCCTCTGTGGATTATTTTATCCCTAATGTGGTAGCTCTCTCCACTTGATTTTCTGTTATTTAGCCTAGGTCAGAATTCACTTAAAGGAATCTGTGAAAAACCAGTGCTACAGAATTACAGAATGGTAGGGGCTGGAAAGGACCTTTGGAGATCATCTAGTCCAACAGTCCTGCCAAAACAGGTTCACCCAGGGCAGGCTGCA
>NW_008623112.1:6038-17892 GCF_000691845.1 Merops nubicus | reverse complement strand
TTAGCTAACCAATTTTTTTTTTTTTTTTAATGGCTCAATTTCAGTCTGTAATCAGACCATAAAGCTATGAAAATTCTAGTGGTGACACAAGGAAAGGCACAGAAGCATGCAGCCAAGGAAGAGAAGGAAGAAAATACATCTGCTTTCACTGACAGTCTCATCTTAAATTGTCTTAAGTTGATCCTGAAATCAAATTCTGGAACTCACACAAATTTCAGGCAAGTCATACTGGAGAAGCTTTACAACCATCACCTCCGAAAGACACAAGAGGACAGAAAGTGCTCTGCTAATGAGACCTGTCCCTGAGATGCTGAATTACCTCAAGAGGCAATCAGCAGAAAACAAAGGGTTTTATTAGCCCATCTACTATTCAAACCAGTCTCCTCAACAATAAAGAAGTTTGCAGTGGAGTTGAGTTTGGTTTCCTAATAGTGCTAGATTTGGTATCTGTGCCATGGTGGCTACATGGAGGCTGACCTTTCCTGTTGGGAAGATAGACTGACATAAGAACACCATAAATAGCCCTATCTTGTGCTGGAGATGTGTTCTGCCAAAAAGTGCCCTTTTGAAGTTGTTTTATTTGAGTCTCAAGAAGGCCAAGATGTTATTTTCCAGATAAATGAATACAGGCATCTCTAAACCTGCTGTGTTTTTAAACCAACTACTACTTAAAAGACAACATCCATGATGTGCTATCATGACAAGAAAAAGAAATTCTATTTTGTATGAATACAAATATATACACCCCCCCATCTTTTATTGCATTTAATATTTTTCTTTTCAGCTGAGAGGCTCTGAGGAAAAGAAGACAGACTTGTAGAGTTTCCAAAAGCAACTGACAGCCTGAACTAAGCCTGTAGCAGGACCAAGCCAACCAATCATTTCACTGAAATCATACTCACCCTTTGTCCTGGTTTGGGGTGAAACAGAGCTCTTTCTGATCAATGATTTTAACTTCTTAACTAAAGCTCTCCTAATTACCTGCCTTGTACCAATGGAGTATTCCATCCCATATCTGTCATATTCAGTAAAAGCTAAAGGATGAGAAGGGGCAAGCTGTTGCCCCATCCATTGCTTCTTTCGCCTTCTTCTGGCCCGCTACCTGCTCCTGCAGTGGCCGGCATCTGAGGAGGACTTCATCCCTCCTGCCTTTGGAGCCCTGTGTTCCTGAACTGAGTTCCAGAATCCAGCTCCTGTGCCCAGTTGCAGTCTGTGGCTGAGTCCAGCCTGGGACCCTGTCCCTGGGGGCTGCTCCCCAGCCGGGGTGACGTGTTGCCATTGGGGGGAAGTTGGGTTCGGGACTAACTTTGTATATATTTGTACATATTCTATTTTATTATCACTATTACTATTATTATTAGTGGTAGTATTAAAGCTGTCTCCCTTTTCTTTTCTCGTCAGTAAGTCTCTTTCTGTTATTCCCTTTCCCTTTCAGGGGTGGGGAGACTGGATTAATAAAGAGCATCTGTTACGGTTCTGGGGGTGGCCCTGACCCCAAAATGCATCACCCTTCCACAAAATATCCTTCCAGGCACTTGAGTCCCCAGCTGAGCTTTAGGACAGCAGTATGTGAATGGCACTCAGTGATGTGGTATCTGGTCAATAGCCCGGTCACAGCACTACTAATCAAGACATACTAATAAACCAGGCGTTAGAGCTAATTGCAGATTCTGATCCCTGCCTGTCTCATGGACTGGCATAGAAGCCCAACAAGTGAAAGTAGTGGAGTTTGTTTACTGTTCTAGAAGTAGTTTTAGCTAAAGATCTGTTCTGGTGTCTTGTGACCTTTCTTTCACTTCAGAAAACCGAGCGAGAGGTATTTGATCACTGAAAGAGAGTAGTTGTTGTCATATCATCAGTAATTTTTAACAATAAAACTCTCCAGTTGTGGTGAGTTACTTATTAAAATAAAAATTGGTCATTTTATTGGGACAGCCAAGTTTTCTGCAGATATTTTTTCCCACTCGAGTCTTATTCCTGAAATTAGCAAAATCTAAGACATCTTGTGTTAACTCTTTCTTATGCTAAACAGCCCTTGTTAGTTTAACAGAACAAAAGCTTTGATTGTAAGTGCAAATATGTGTGAGAATTTTAAAAAGCCACATTGGTGGCTTTTTTTCTGAATTACTTGCTTTGGTGCAAGTTTCCAAATAAAGATTTAATTGCACCCACTTGCATCAATTACAATATCAAAGCGCAGAAGTTATAAAAACAGAAGGTGCACACACAATGGCTGTTTCACAGTCTGTTTTGAAAACAGACTAAACACAGTTATAATGATCATTGCTTCAAATGAATTCAGAGATTACCAGAAACAGAACAGACTGTAGATTTTAATTGAAAACTCAGTCCCAAGTCTTTGTGTCCCTTAACCCCAGGCTGGTCTCCTGCACAGCATTCCACAGAGTAGTTAATGAGCAGTTTTAACAGAGGTAGATGTGAAACTAGTAGATAAATATGGTTGCAGTACCCAGCTTTTAATATTGCAGTGCCTGTGGTACTTCTCAGTGATCTCATTTCCTGAACTTACTCTTTGACGTAACAACACTTAGCACCTGTATGTACAACTCAATGATTCATTCTAACCACTCTTCACAGGCCCCTCAGATTTGAAAATACCTATCTGTACATTTCCAGGGAAAAATCTGACTCCAATGTACTTGAAAGCACTTTGTGAGTCTGAAATTTCAATAGCTCTCTCAAGAAAATAATTTTTTTTTTGAGAAAGGCAAAAAACCCCAAAGCATCTTTTCATATTTTAGATATTAATAATCAAAGACCTCTATTTAGACCATAGAAATTCCCTGAAAAATATTTTGATACAGATGGTACAATAGAGAACATATCCAAAACAAGTGATATTAATAATACCTTTGAGAAACATATAAATCTCACCTAGGCAAGTTAAAGACATTCAATTAATACAGCTCAATAGTTATTAGGTCAAGATGTGAACATACACAAATTCCACTATTGAATAGTGAAAAATCAGGAATGTATTGAAAAATCTGGAGAAAGTTGACAGAATTCCTTTATGAATATAATTTATTGGTCATGTCATGTCATCTTTTTTACACAAAGTTCGTATTTTCTGAGGGTCTTTATCACTACAAGCAGGATGACATCACAGACCTCCAGGCAAGGCCCTTCATATACCAGAATTTCCAAAGTCTGTCTTACTCTGATGGTTTGGCTAACGCAGCAGTCACTGCTGAGAGTGTTTCTCATCCCAAATTGAGCTTCAGCTCTTGTCCACAGGGTGAGTTCTGGACCACTCTGACTCTTCCTAAAGCATGTGGGCTTGGCATTGTCCCCAGCATTGTGTCAGGGCACACCACTGATTTTTTGTCCCTATCGTCCCTTTAGCTGCTTGGAAACTTTCTGCTGGCCTGGGACCCCACTCCTGGGGCACCCCAGTTTCATGAAATGGAAACTTTATGAATTTTACTTTGGAATTTTAAGACATCCCTCTGTATCCATATAGCACTTGCATCAAGTTTGCCTCTGCAAAGAATCTGTCCTAATGTTTTAAGAGAGTGAGAGAAAAACCCTTTTGGAAAAACTGCTGCCTCCTAAATTTACTTACCTTTTTACTCTCTTTAATCTTAAAGCTGAATTATAACAGTGATTAAATCACTGCAAATTTCTTTGAGGGGACTAAACATTTTAATCATACCAACATGAGAAATATCTGGTGATATGTCTATTGCATAATTGAAATTATAAATTAAACTCTTCTAAAAGTGTGAGATACTTTAGAGTACCAAAGGCACCGACTGAGGACATGGAAGGATTAGCAGTCACAGCTGGGGCTAGCCAGGTGGCCAATTCAAACCCATTACAAAACCTTTCTAAAAAGCAGAGAACCGCTGTGGTTTTACATCAGATCGCATTTTTGTGCAGTTTGGTCACTGTGTTGGCTTCGTGATGAACTTATGCCCAGTGACTAGCAGCAGCTTGCTGGTTTCAGGCCAAGTGTATCTCCTGATATAATCTTAATTCACCTACTGTGCAGAGAGGGAGCATGCAAGGTGCCCTAGATGACAAGGTCTATGATGACACCAGGCCATTTCACCTTGCTTTGTTGTATGGCAGTGAAGCAAATGGGTGTTGGATGTAGGGTGGAGTGAGGAACAGGGTGTCTGCCATGCTGGTGTGCCCCCCTCAGGGTCAAAGCGTGTGGGCCAAGAAGTCTAGTTTTACCACTGAGGTTGCAACTTCGAATCATGAAATTACAGAATCATTTTGGCTGGACCTTTAAGATCAAGTCCAACTGTTAACCCAGCACGGCCAGGTCACCACTAACCCATGTCCTTCAGCACCACATCTCCACAGCTTGGAAACCCCTCCAGGCATGCGGAGTCCACCACTGCCCTGGGCAGCCTGGGACAGGCCTTGACAAGCCTTAAAGGGAAGAAATTTTTCCTAATATCCAACCTAAACCTCCAATGTCACGGCTTGAATAATTTCCCTTCACTTCCACACTTTCCCCAAAGTATGTCACTATTGTTTTCCTTGTTCTAGATGCATGTGATTTAGCTTTGAAATAATAAACAGATACTGGGAGAAAGGAACACTAGTTTAGATAGGACCTGATGGAGTAACTCAAAAACCTTTGAACAATAGAGCAGAAATTCCACAAAACCATCTATTTGTTTTAATTACCTGGTGTTCTGGGGCCAAGATGTTCCAAAGTTAATTGACAATAAAATCTATATTCAGCCTTTAAAATCTATATTTGCATAGATAAACAAATAATGCTGAGCACTACCATTGCCTCCATGTTGTGAGGGATGAGCAAACGGCTTGTAGGAGGTGTGCAGCCATGTGCTCAGGCAAATGAGCCTATGGCTTTCACAAGCCAGCAGCGTAAATGAAGCACGGGAACGAGAACCAGCTCTGGGAAAGTCACTGGCACAGAAGAGTTACTCAGTTTATGCATTGCCATTGCGTAGTTTACACATTTCCAGAACAAGCAGTGAAAACTGTGGTTCGCCTTTCCCTCCCAAGTAGTGCTGGATTTCTTTAAGACATAGAACTAAAGAAACTTGAGGGAGAAGCATCTGAATTAATAAAGGCTATTGGCAGAAGAGGGTGATCGCTTTTGGGCGACAGAAGAATGGAAATGAGCGCAGAGATATTTTGCTGACCAAACAACTGAGCCAGCCTCAGCTGAGCCAGCCTTGGGGGCACAAGAGTGAGGTGCTCCATTTAAAGATAAATCCATTGTGGAGTTTTTCTCATTCTTTACATGCTGAGGGACTAGCCCAGCAGGACAACACTGGTGTGTGGCCAGGGGAGTTGCCTTGGATTCACACCAGCACCACACAGCAGAATTAGCATTGCAACCTCTGGGGAACAGCTCCCTTCTGGTCAAAGTATTTTAGAGGTAGGTTGCCAGGAACTGAAATCCAGCGGAAACAGCAGTTCCCAAACTCAGACTCACCCTCTGAGAAAGAAGGGGAGGGGGTATGAGGGAGGGGATGAGAGACACTGACAGGGTGGCAGGCCGAGAAGAGTGGCTGTAATCCTGGATGATGGGTGGGTTGGGGAGGAAAGGGTTGTGGACGGTGGAGTCCATCTGGGAGAGGGGCACGGGAAAAATTGTTTCAGAAACCTTTTTTTTTTCCCCTATCCCTTTTTTGCCATTGTTGCTTCCTTGAACAAAAGCAGCCCATGCAAAGACAAAGGCTTAAAACTAAAAGGCCTGACACTTACTTCCCCATCTCAGTATCAAATATCTCCTGTGATATTTGCAATTCTTGTTCCATAAACAGAAATGCTCAAATGGAGAGCTCATTTCCTGGTTTCTCAGAAAATGACATCCTCTTCTTATTTTCCAGTTTCCCACATCTCTACGTGCTGAGTGCCAGTGGCCTGCCCTTCTCCACCATTGTTGTGGGTGTTCTCTCTTCCAGCAGCCACAGCCTCACATTTGGTAACCTTTGCCCTTCCATTTGGTCTGAGCCAAAATGCCACCTTTAGAAAACTAACGTACCAAAGAAAATGGAAATATGAAGCTGGGCAACCCAATGTGCTGTTATCTCACCCTGCTTGTCACTTATGTTTATTTTCTAGATTTTAAATTCAGGGAAGATTTTCTGAAGGAACCAAAGCATCTGAAGACTTGGGATCTTCTCAGCAGCACAACCCCGTTTAAAACTGAACATCTACCAGTGTAGTACATTTGAGACAGAACAAATGTTTACTAAAAAAGAATGGTACGTTACCTGCAGGCTGCTTTGAAGTCATTACAAGAAATTTCACCGAATTATCTTGTTGTTCCCCAAATCAGCTTTCTGCTGACACAAGAGAGCTTCACCTTCTTTTTGATCCTACAAGTGAAGCCATGTGAAAATGATTGAGAGTGACGTCACAACTTCAGTATAATGATTTAAATTTGGGTTCAAGCAGGAGAAGGGGAAAAAAATTACACGCATCCGTGATTACTGTGTTCGGGTCATCCAGATGCAGGCTTAAAGAAAAATAAAGTTGTCTCAGTGAATATGAAAAGTAACATGAGATCTTTTAATAGGAAGTATGACTTGTCCTCAGATATATATCCAGAACTTTGATTTCTTCTCCAGTCTTTCCTTGTTACCGTGACTTTTTTGACACTGTTGGCAGTACCAGAGGTAACTGCATTTCAGTGCTGCTGTAGTTAAATAAGTTTTCAACTTTGCTTAAGTCAGTCTCGAGTTCTACTTTATTCAGGGTTGCAGTAACCTCTCAGTGGGTATTTCCATACAGCTTTGGCCCAACACTGAGTATATGCTATGTGTAGTTGCTTTAAGTTTAAGATGATAGTTTGGGACATACAAGAGAATTCTGCAGTTTCTTAGATTACTATAATTCTGGCTGAAGCCATGGTCTGAGATTTTCTGTGGTTTCAACTGTATTGGTAACATCTACCTGTTTTTTCACTTATTTTTTAGAAAAGGTTTTCAACTTTATAAAGTTGAAAAACTAACACCACCTTGATGTTGCTTGGCAGAAGTCTATAACAGCTTTGGGTTCCCAGCTCCTTGGATAAAATGTAGTGTATCATGCCCTTTGTAGACCAGCTGCTAAGGGACAGACCCCTGATGGCTATTTATTTCTTAGTCTGGGGTGGAATGTTCATAGCTATTCCCTTTTTATAATCACGCTTCTATTTCCAAACTATTCCAGTGTCCTTTGACTCCTCTTTCATTCATCTACATGCCTGTTTTGCATTTTTATTCCTGCCTCTTTCCATATCTGGAGCTTTCTGTACTAGGGTGCTTCTTCCTCCTTCTCCTGTTTTATGGCAGAGTATGTTAAATTCATATGTAATCTTTTTTTCCAGTCTAATAAACATGAGGGAATGTCAGGGGAGACCCGCATGTCTCTGGCAGCTCTGGGAAGGTCCACAATCAACCCAGATTACATATCAGAACTGTACAAGGATGGAGCATGTTCAGTGCACTAGAATTTTTTGCAATTCTGCAATTTTCAGATGTATATACTTCAGCTAGCTGTAGATAGATTTCCGAAAGGTTGTCGAGGAATAATACATTTTTACTCTCTGTTGCCAAGTTTTTAGTCTCTTATTTGGAATATTCTACTTTGCATAAATAATTAAACATCCAAGCCAAGGCGAGACTGGTTTTATAGCCCCAATGGTTATCACATTTCTCTGGTCTATTGTTCATATCCCTGTTTCAAACTGGACAGCATAGCAATTTTTATTCTGCTGTTCTAGATTTCAGATAAATGATGTAACCAGCAAGCTTTTCTCACATTTCTGTGAAAACAATTCCGGGAGATCATTTGTTTATTCTAATGTTAACCAAGTAAACTTTCATGTCTTGGCCACATGTACCCTTTAAACATGTGCCTTCTATAAATACAACCAGAACAGACTAAAATTAGTAGGAATAGTTTGAAATAATTATTATCATCTTACTAGAAGAAAAAAACCCAGTCTTTATTCCCTAAATGTCTGAAGATCTAAATTAAAGTCATTGTTTCACAAACAGTTGTATATCTGGAGATTCATTTGTTCCTGTTAAACAATTTTTATTTTTTCTTCTCTTTTTTCCACTGCTGCACATATCAAGCTTCAAGTTCATTACAGAAGATCACTGTGCTATATCACAGGACAACAAAACACAGTACTACAGCAGTCTGTGTTTGTTCTATGTCAAACAGGAGGAGGTTTTTAACCAAGACTTCTGTAATTCAAAGGAAATTCTCATCTGAAAACATGATTAATCTCCTGATGCTCTGCTAATGACACACAGAATAACAGAGGATGACCAGCTCCTCTTCTCTCTTGGCCACATACAGGAACCATTTGGGATTCTCTGCTAGTCGTGTCCCCTTCCCCTCTGTGTTTAGTCTCCTGTGTTAGAGGGAAATAAGGAGCAATGATCACCTGAGAAATGATGGTGTGCTGTCACTATCACTGTGCTCTTTGGGGACAGGCTGACTGAGCTCTTACAACCTCAGGGTCTGTCACATGATGTCAGGCACAGAAAGAAGGAGGTATTTGCAAGAGGAACATTCTAGTCCCGCTTAAACTGATTTGAAGTGAAACTCTTTAAATGTTGGGGAAGGGAGGAAGGAAATGAAGGGAGAGAGAGGGAGTGAAAGTTATACCTCCTGTAGTAGTTTTACCACTTGTTTCCTAAAAAGATGTTAGAGAAGAAGTGACTTGATTTTACAATTTTTTTTTTTTTTACCACATACTCTTTGGGGAAAGCACTGTGAGACCTGGAAGCTTCTGGGACTAATACAGCATAACCTGGGGAAAAGTTTGTGTGTTTATGTTGTGTTTCATATCTGACCACTAATTCCCTAAATTAATTTGTAGTTAACTCTTTGTGTAAGTGCATAACAGTCAAATATTTTACTGACTTCAATTGTGCCAAATACGCCATTCAAATGCTGTGGTGATGTGCCTTAAACGAGCAGCAAAGCAAGAACTGAGTTATACTGTCTTCCCAGTGGAGCCCTAATAAAAAACTTTATACCTTACAAACCATCATAACTCTGTACATGCCACATGAAATAAGGTATTAAAACGTTTTAGAGATCTTTAAAAATTTTATTGGCACTTTTTTGGTATAGCTCCATCCTATAAAGCTGTAATTCCTTAATTAGTAAGGACCCAGGCTCCAGGGGAAAAAAAAAGTCTGGGAAATATTGGACCCTTTAAATTTTAAGTACTCCAGCTATAGTAGATTTTGCTCTCATATATTTAATGAAGTATGCTTAGACTAACTGTTTACCTACCCAAGGCTGAACATTCATACAGATTAATCAGCATGTTCATTTGGGGTTTCTGATTTAATTCCAAAGGTCTTGGTTTGGGGGAATTATTTTATTCTTCCCAGGATATTGCTGCTTATTAAAAGATCACTGGACACAGAAGAGTTATTAGCTATTCTATACATCATAACAGCATCCAGTTATAGCTGCAGACCGGCGGGTCAGCAATGCTTATGTCAGAAAACATTTCTCATGGAAGGAAGCAGTTGGACTTTCCAACTAATTTAAAACTCACAGAGGAATGTATGAATACTATGTTCCAGAAAAATCAGGCAGTCATGTTTTCTGCAAATGCTGGTTTCCCCTGCTCTGGTTGTTTGTCTGATGGACTTATGCTAGAATAGAGCCCTGTACCCTTTCAGAGGAGGCCTGGAGCCATAGATGTCTGTAAGGATCTGCAGTTTAACCCTTTCTTGCAGCAGAATTTTTCTGCCTTGGCAAGTATCCAACTTGCTATCTATAGATTTCTTAAGCTGTACATGGGAATTAGTTATGCTTCCTCTAATGCACAGCATTTATGACCCTGGAGATCTCCATAAAACAGCTTCTGCTTTACAGATCAATGAGGACAGAGCAAAGCACTGTGCCAGCCTCTGCTACAGGGGCTTAGCTGTCTCAGGTGAGGTGGTGGAGTGGGGAAAACATAGCCAGGACCACCCTAACCCACTGCAGTATAGTTGTAGAAGCTTCTCTTGGCTCCAACCCCAAAGATGTGTTTTTTTTTTTTTTTCATGTATTGATGATGCAACTTATGGTAAAGTCCTATAATGTTGTTCTACCACTATGCGTTTCCACTTCCCACCACTGCCTCTGCACCTGCTCCTCACCCCTTCTGAGGACTAAGAGGTTACAGAGACTGAAGTGATGCCCAGGTTGTCCAACACTATGCCACCCAAAAGGCATCCAGCAAGGGTGATCCCCCTGCTTTGGATACCACTGCAGTGCAATCTACCCTGAGGAAAAGCTACGAAGACATTGGGAGCAGGATTTTGAGCAGGCCCATCGGAGGCTACATCTGCACTACAGCTGGAGGTTTGGCTGCAGAACACCAAATAAGTTTAAAGTCACTGGTGAGAGGGGGATGGTAATTACTGGAGCAAGGAAACACCAGGAGTAGGCCTGTTTGGTGGCTCTGCTGATATCAGAGCCTGAGATCAGCTCTAATATATGTACATACCTCTGAAAGTAGTGTACTAAATTAGTTTTACTCCACTTAAAATGCACTATATATTGCTATAGATACTTACCAGGAGAAGGTACTTACCAGGAGAAGTAGAGGAAAATTAATTTAGAAATCTTTTCTAATAGGATTTGTTAGAGGAGTGTAAAAAGTGCCACTGAATAACTCTCAGATGTAAAAATAGGATGGGTTAAAGTGAATTCAGTGTTTTTTGGGTAGCCCAACAGTCCATAAATAGGGTTCATAAATGCTTAGGCACCCCAGTATCTCCAGGTATCCTCTGGTTCTGTTTATAGGACCCACTTCATGCCAGATTGCCTTTCCTGCATTAGACAAACTCACTGTCTTTCTGCAGCTCAGAGTTCTGCTTTTCAAGGTTGCTGGATATTTGGAGATGTTGACACCTCTGGCTCTTCAGCACTGCCTGTCACCACATCTCTTTCCCATTGTGGAGCTACCAGTGGCTCTGACCCTCTGTCGAGTCACGCAGTGGAACCACAGCTAAGTGGGTAGAACTGACAGACATGCATTGATGTGGATATTGCTGGCAAAATTAAGAACTATTTTTGGCTTTTCATTTTTAATATCTACAAATCAACAAGAAGCAAACTGGAAAGTGAATAGCCTTCTCCAGTAACATTAAGAGGTTAGACCCCAAAAATGTTTTCTTTTTTGGAAATGTGAGTACATACAATTGGATGACTTAGCTCATAATACCCCATACGTTAGCTCAAAGTTGAGAGCATTGTCCGTTAAAACTAAGTACTTTCTTGTTTTCTTTTGATGTCTGTCCTACAGTAAAGTAGCTTATCTTGAAATAGTCTCCCTGTTACTCATGGAGAGAACCACATTAGGTGGGAAGATGGAGTCACTCAGTGGGAGAGAAACCCACACCAAAGCCTATGCCCAGCTAAAGCATATATGTATATTTGTATATTTAGACAGAGAAACGAATGGAAAGCATTCCCCCACCTCCCCTTTTCAGTGGCTATCATTTAGAGCATGGCTAGAGGTAGAATGAGGTTAAAAGTTCAGGAAAGAGAGAGAACACAGAACAACATCCTAGGCACTGGCTGTAACTGCGACAAGGGGCTTAGGCCCCTTCCCTGTGCTGCCAGGGGCAGTGCTCACCACATGCCTGGCACAGCCAGGAGCGGCACAGGACAGCCTGGGCAGCCACTGTGCTCCCAGCAGGCTCCGTGGGATGGATGGGACCTGGCATTCCCAATTAGGGCACTGACACAATGTAGCAGCCAGGCCATGGCATTGCCATGCAGCCCAGATCTGCTGGCACAGCAGCACCACGGTAAGGACTGTGCTCCCTGACCCTCTATTTTGGTACACAAACCATGAGAAGATTTACATAGATTTCTGCATGCA
>NW_008623112.1:0-6007 GCF_000691845.1 Merops nubicus | reverse complement strand
GAAGTACAGATGGGATGTCTGTACAGCACGGGACTGAAAGGGTAAGGAAGGACATCTGCTTTCTCCTGAGCTGCCCTCAGAAAGCAGCACTTCCAAATGGAAGAAGGAAGTGAGAGCACATCAGCCAAGAGCAAGGGAGCCAGCAGGTATTTGGGACTGTTTGTAGTGGAAAAGGGATCTGCTTTTACTTTCCATGGGGCAGGCTCAGCCTCTATTCTGATTCGGCCTGAGTAGCTTTAATAGCTCTCATCAAAAAGGACAAGTGGTTCATGCAGAAAATTTTGTTTGTGGCTGAATGACACTGCAACACAGGATTAGATAATTGGCTTGTCCCAGATTTGCCAGCCTTGAGTTTCTGCGGTTAGAAATAAAACCATTAGTACACATTGGCTGTGAGGGAAGCCAGAGCATAGACTCCATCTGTTCCTGAGATTCACCATTCCCACTTCCCACAGCACAAACAATAATCCCAGAGACCCCATGCCTTTTATTTCTACTTCATCTGTATGGGAGGCAATATTTTTTTTTTATTTCAGTTGCTGCCCAGGATTTGTATAGTATCTTAGGTCACTGCCTGAATTTAATCCTTATCTCAAAACCTTGCATGGTAGTATGTAGGTACTGCCACTCAAAACTTTCTTGCAACTATCAAGAAAACTGTTCTGGGTTCATGAATATTACCAGCTTTGTGGATAACTGTGAGGAGCCCCATATTCACAGAAGTCTGTTCTGATCACTTCCGTCTCCAGTTCCCCAATATAACCTGCCACTTTATCTATGATGCTGCTCCGACTTCTTTACCACAGTAGGGAATCCACCAGCACTTTTATTTTTTGGTCAATATTATTTAGGGGTTTGTTCATTGATAAGAGAAGATTTGCTGTACTAAAATAACAACAGAAAGCTTCAAACAGGTGCCGTGATAATTATTCCTTCTAGCAAAAATCTAATTCACATGATAAACTGTCATCAGCTGGCATTTCATCCTAACTGATTTTTAGTGTTATATTTATCTGAACGTCCATAACTAGCCTCCTCAAATAGTTCGCTTTCTTCTTCACACAGTAAGAGAAATTGCAGGTTTTTTTTTTTTCTTTTTCTTTCTTTTAGCCTCTTTTACTAACTGGTCTATGCTGCCATGGAGTTTAATCTTTTTTTTTTAAAAGGAGAATCTACATTTCTGGAGCCTAAATAAAATATAGTTAACTTACATTTGATCTTGAAATCCTTGTGTAAGCCAAGATATCTTACTTGAGAAAAGAAATTATAACCAAAGAAATTGAATGGTTGCAACTTGCTTATCTTTAAAAAGCAATTATTTGATTGCTTCACATAAAGGATGTCACTACTCATAATATCTCAGTTGGAAAAAAAAAATAAAATGAAAAAAAAGTGCTTTCAGGCTTTTGTGAATATCTTTCTGAATGATTGTATCCTAACCTATCCAAACCAGCAGCCACAGATGCAATAGCTGAGCTAATAAAGAAGTATGGTGCTCTGTGACCCTCATCATCCCTGTGCACCTGAAAACAGGACTCGGAGCTCTAAGGTTACTTGTGGAAAATGGCAGGCAGGCAGCTCTTCCACCAGACTTGGCAAAAATGAGAGAATAAACTACAAGTGAAAACAAGCAACCAGTTAATTGTACAGGGATAGGGGAGAGGGGAGAATTTTAGGCAATCTAATAGCTAATGTAAACTGCAGGGTGGATTCCTTCCAGAGTTAAGCTTGTGATTACTTTAATTGTACACACCAGAGCTAGTGCTATATGTTAGACTTCAATAGAGGGTTAGAGCTGTAAGAGGGAAGCAGTCCCCGATACTGGGCACACCATTAACAGAGATAAAGAAAACAGGAAAATAATTGCTGAAACAGCCAATCTGCTGAATACCGGGAAATCGTGAGCAAGCAATTACCAGTTTGCCATCAAGATGACCATTACCCTCTTCTATAGACTCTTTTTGAGCCCATCTTCTGCACCTGGCACTTCAGCAGAGCAGCAGCTGAAAGAGGCCCTGTAACATGTCCATAATAGGCTGGTTCCCTGCCTTGAGGAGCAAGTGGCCATGTCAGTGGCTGCAGATGTCAATGTGAGAATGGACACTTGTAGTACTGGTAGTACACTCCAGTAATGCTAGAGCCCTTGCAGTCAGCAGCTTGAGCTCTTTAATTCATGATGCAGTCTTTATGAAAAAAGATCTCCAGGAAACACTGACCACTTCTGCTTCAGATGTTCCCAGCAGACTGTGTAAATGATGTGTTGGTTTAGAAGGTCACATAGCTGTCCTATATTTACTTACAGTAAAGGCCTTCATTGTTTTTTTCTGATGCCATCTGCCTAAATCAATATTATCGATATATATGATCAATATATATATATGCATGTGAGCTGGGCAGCCTGCTGAATTCTGAGCACAGAAAAACAAAACAAAACAAAACAAAACCTACTCCAACTATGCTATAAATGTTTCTCATTAAACCACTAAATGGAATACTAAAAGGTAGCGTAAAATCAGGTGCGTTTCGTAAAGCTGTATTTGAATTGGCCTACAGACAGGTCTAACATGTTTTCCACTTTTCTGGTGTTGCGAGTTTATCATGTGTACTACCTGTGCTTAAATGCTGCTTCACTCTAGTAAAAATAGGCATCGTTTACAATTTCTATCAAACGTTGCTAGGTAAGCCCATGACCAAATTCGTTAGCTCACCATGTGAGGCAGCACGGCACATCCCCTGAATTCACTGGGTATTGGAAAGTGATTTATGCTTCTAGATCAGACAGAGGTTTGGAGGATTAAGAAAAAAGAAGAGAGGGGGATTTTTCTGTAGAAGATACATTTTTAGGCTGCACAGAGCACTCCTTTTCAGTTCAATTTCCTTGTTAAACCTGCAGAAGTGTTAGAAAACGAATCACAGGGCGGAGTTTCGTCAGCACAATTATACAAAAGTGGAAGAAAGCTGCGAGATGGGACCTGTTGTGAGAAAGAGGGCTTTCCTGCTGCTTCCCCAACAACCTCTCTGCAGGGAAGGATTGTGGGGGCCCCAGGGGAAGCCTTCCTGACCAGCCGGGGGGCTGACACCCCTCCAGGTCTGGCCACTCCTGGCTCCTCAGATCTGCTCTTGTGGCCCAGGCAAGGGCATGTCCCAGCTCCGACACAGACCCCCAGGCAGATCGGTGTCCCAGCGAGGCTGCTTCAGACCCACCCACAGCCAGGCTGCCAAAACTGACCTTGGCCATAAGACTCCAAAGCCCTTGCATCGCTGGAGACATTGTGTTCCTCAGATACGATAGATTTGGTGAAATATGAACAATGGCTTTACAGATTTTCCTCAAATGGCCTTTCATAGTCTTAGAAACCACTCCTCTAATCTGTGCCTCCTCCATGCTTCCACCTTGCTTTGTTTGGTTGCTTCAATGGAAACACAACAGTAGGAAACTATTTTATGTGATTTAGCAGTGAGAAAGAGGGTGAAGGAGCCAGCATTATGTGATCATCCAGCTCTCTGGACCACCATCGGGGAGTGCACAGAATAAAATTTGTTCACTTGTGCTTTACAGCACCAGCAAAGTGCAACAGGTTTCTACCGGTCCTTTTCCAGATGATAGAGCTGAAATAACATATTAGAAAAAAGAATCTGAATTTTAATTAAGTCATACCCATGGTAAGATAAATGTATGCTTGCAAAGGCTTCAACAGATGTTTTTCATTGTAATGGCCAAGATCCAGAATCTTTCTACATTCTTTTCTTTCCTCAAACTGAAATAAAACCAGAGGTGACTCCAAATTTTGTTTGTGTGAAGAAAGTGGACATAGGTAGAAAAAAACCAAACCTCTAAGTAGGAAAAATAAATTAGAAATACCACAAACCAGGATAAACTCAGATTTTTTGAGCAATGAAGACAATTGGAAATAAAAGCCATCTGATACAGTAAATTAAAAAACTTCACAACTGCTTTTGAAGTGAGATTTCTCAATGGGGAAAACAACTTCTTTGGCTCAAGGAAGGTGCAGTGGCACCACAAAGCTCATGCAACTTTCCCAAATACTTCAGAAACCCATATAAACTCATCCAGACGAAAAAGGAAAACATGAAACAAGATATTTGACTCACAAACTAGCCACTAAAACGTCAACTGGTTACAGAGTGTTCCACCTGCCAAGGCTGAAATCTAGGACAAAGATCCCAGAGGGGTCAAAATCCTGTAATGCCTACTCAGACCAAAAGCCTCTTAACCCTAAAACTTCCCTAAAACTGAGAGAAAATACCTATAGTATATAATGAGATGAGAGTTAGCTGTTTTTTATGAAAACAACGTTCTTGTGGAAGGTGCCAGACTGACAGTCGCAGGAAGTAGAGGGCAGATATAGCTGAGGCCGAAGTAGGACTTTCTTGTCCATGAAGCTGCTGTTAACTAAGGCCAGGCCAAAGAGTCCAGTCTCCCTGCTGGTTTCAGTCCTTGGCTTGGAAGCTTTTGTAGCCAGCAAGGGTGCTAATTAGAGCCAACTGTGGTGCTGACACATGTACGGGAACCAGGAGACCACCAACCTTGGTTTCACAGCAACATCACACAGAAAGAAGTTTAGGTTGGTTTGATTTAATGACCTGATTAGAATTTGAGCCTATAATTTACAAGGAATGGGTGTTGTATCCACTGCCAGTCCTCTAAACCAGCCAGCTTCGTATAGGATCAAGTTCATATAACAGTCCAGACGCAACAGTGACATAAATAAAGGTATAAAAGTCATGCCAAGTCTAAATAAGTAATAAGGCAGTGACAAGGTAGTATGGCTGCACACTGATTTGGCATTCCACGTGTGTGCAGAAGCAAACTGATATGCTATGGGGATGAAATTCAGCCCTGGCATAAATCAGTGGGACTCGTCTATTGAACATCAGAACTCAAGTAGGATTCAAAAGCATTTTAGACAGTGTAGGAATTAGTGGTGGGAGGGATACGTGAAGGGTGGGGAAACACAGAGAAGGGGAAAAGAGCAGGAAAGAGGCAAGGAGGATAAAAGGGGAACTGGACCTTCTGTGTTCTCTTTACCATTCCTTTTCATCAGCTGGAACTCAGATTATTTATAATTTCTGCATTCAAACTGTGTGATAAATTGGGGAACAGCTCAGAAACACATTTTAGTGCAATGATCAGTTACACCTGATCACACAGGTCAGTTCTGAATGAGGTCCAGAGACCTCTGTGGATTTCCATCTGCTCACTGCAAACAGCTTTGGGGGAAATGTGGCCACCAAACACTCTAGAACCCATAGTGCTCCAGTTCGGGTAAACTGAGCCCACTGTGTACTGTTTTCTAGACTTGGTTTTCCCCAGAAAACAGACCCCAAAATGATAAAACTATGGAAACACCCAGACACACAGAAGGAAGGCTGCTGTAAATCTGGGTGAAAATGGCAAGCTACTTGGAGGAAAGACTGGTAGCTGAGAGCTGGCATGGGTTTGCCAGGCGGCTGGACGGCCCGGTTTTATTCGGCTCGCTCACATTGCCAGCGGCGCCAGGGAGCAGCATGGCTCTGCCACTGCCCTGCCGGCACCACGTTGCTGATTATGGTGCTGCACCAGTCCTGAGCAACCCAGCAAACAATGACACCCCATGTTGCTTAACAGGTCCCAGAATAGCCAAAGAGCTTGTAAGGGGGCAGGAGGGAACAATGCAGAAATTCTGCACATTGTCACCACACGTTTCAGAGGTTTATAAGCTCTCAGACGTTGATCACAGCGGTTTATTTATATACTCTGTGCACAGTGCAAAGGCCCTTAGCACTAAAAGGGAACAGAAAGCAGCTTTTTGGTTTTTTTTTTTGTGGTTAGAATTTTTTCAGACCCAGCACTTGCTACTAGTTTTAGACAGAAGGTTTTGATATTTTAGTAAAAACTTATACTATTTTCACTATTGTGCACAATTCCTCGTGTAAAGCTCTACAGACATTATAGGCATGGGCATTTGCCTCATCATTATTGTACTGGTTTGGGGGGGGGTGGCTG
>NW_008623111.1:4851-11102 GCF_000691845.1 Merops nubicus | reverse complement strand
ACTGGAACACCTGCCTCATGAGGAGATGCTGAGAGAGCTGGGCCTTTTTAGCCTGGAGAAGAGAAGACTTAGGGGGGATCTAATTAATGCATATAAATAAATGAGGCCTGGGTGTCAAGAACAAAGGGGCAACCTGTTTTCACTTGTACCCTGCGACAGGACACAGGGCAATGGTCACAAGCTGGAGCACAGGAAGTTCCACCTCAACATGAGGAAGAACTTCTCTACTGTAAGGGTTACAGTGAACTGGAACAGGCTCCCCAGGGAGGTTGTGAAGTCTCCTGCCTTGGAGGCTTTTAAGACCCATCTGGGCGTGTTCCTGTGTGACCTGCCCTAGACTAGATGGTCCTGCTCTTGCAGGGGGGTTGGACTCAGTGATCTCGAGGTCCCTTTCAACCCCTAACATTCTGTGTGTGATTCTGTGTGTATGTTTGAATCAGAAAATACAGCAGTTATATGAATGCAATATCTTTAATCATATAGATTTGCTAAATTATACAATGCATTGTTAAACTTTATAAAAGTTACGTCTAAAAGTAAGCCAAGGAGACCAAACTAGATGACCTTTCGAGGTCCCTTCCAGCCCAGACATTCTATGATTGGATGACTATTTCATTTGCCTGAAGCATACAGCATGAAAGCAGTACAAACTTCTATTCAGATCTTCAAATGCACGTCAACTGGTCTGCACATGAGCTGCTTTCCATTTCTGGATATTTATCTCTTGAAGAGTATACCAACTATGCCAAATAATGTGCTGATTCTTTAAATAAAATAAGACTTTCAGAGCTCAGGTCTTCTAAGCTGAAATTGTTAATGCACTAAAAACACTGGCTATGTCCAGGCAATGATTGAGAATCTTTTTTTTTTTTTTTTTTTTCTGTCCACACTCCCCACTCTGCTTCCAGTGTGGTTTTTAAATTATTATTATTATATTTTGGTTAGCCAGAAATAAATATTTTTACATCCCTTGGAAGTATTCCTAGTAAAAACAGCAATATAAAGAATTCCTCTTTAATATTTTTTTTCCAAAGAAATGGAGGTGCTAAAACCAGGGTTACTTTGACAACATCCTTGTCATCCTAACCAGCCAAGGGATTTAGAAATGAAATTGCTTAAACACTGGCTCACATCACCTGGAATTTAATACATTCCACTCAGTGACATGCACAAATGATCAGCATACAAAAGGTACTTTATCTAAATGTGAGCAAAAAAGATTGTCCATTCTGTGTGGTACTTAAGAATCTGGATTATGGTTGTACCTAGTCATCTAGGGGATATATTCTGCATGAGAAGCACCTGGCCGGCTTGTCACCCTAGAACAGTAGGCAATGTACATGTAGAAACATAATTTAACTTGTCCTAGGTAAAATATATGCCATATACAGACCTACATCTTTTTTCTCTTGCCAAAATGCTTCCATACTCTCCTTCTCCCAGTTTCCACTGGCTCACCCTAACACAATGTGGCAACAATTAATCAAACTTAGCATGTGGCATCACGAGGACTAGACACATATGCTCCAACCTCTGCCAAGAGACTACTCAAAAATTTTCTCCTGGCAAAAGCAACTGAATAGATGTGATATTCAGAGATAGCACTGGAGTCAAACTGAAGCAAGGCTGGCTTCTGTCCCATTAGATGCCACAAGTATTATTCCACATGCTTCCCTGCCCTTGGGCTGAACAAGAGATGGTGCAAGCAAATCATCCTGTGCCAGGACTTTGTCCGTATGCACTTGCTAGAGTGTTTGCTGCTTCCCATATCAATATTTCAGCCTTTGTGGGGAAGGAGGTGCCAACTGAAATGTAATTTGTGCCACTTAATTAAAAATTTATCAAAATGTTAAACAGATAAATTGTAAACAAAAGGAAAACTGACAGAGATTGCTGTTTAATACATGAAACCTAACAAAGCACTTATGAATGATAGTATTGCATGCCAATAGTAACTCCCATACTGATTCAGGGAGCCATAACCAAAAATAACTTCTCCTTTCACTGCAATTATCCTGTGCTGAAGGAGAATCCAATGTTACTCACTTCTTCCAACTATCTGAATATTTCTCTGTTGAAAACCATCATATACTCAAGAAGTGAGATGCCTTATGTTCTTGCATAAGAAACTCCTGAAATTTAAAATTCTGTCTTCATGCATACAGGCTCTCAGAGAGAAAAGCATCTAAGCACTGCTTTAGCATAAACTATGAAGATCTTTGGTTTCATAAGGAAAAAAAGGAAGTTCAGAGTCTTTTTTAAACTTAATTCAGAGAGTCTGCCACTTTTAAGTCCCTGGAAAGATTCCTTTGTGTGAAGCTGGTAATGGCCACTGGATGCTTTGTGCTTGTAAACACATCTGATACTAATATCAGGGGCATAGATGCGTTACAAATATTCCCCTTAGTTTACAAGCTTTTCCTTCTGTTTATAACCACAGTGCTCCTATTCATCTCCTACCTTAGCCAACTGCTAAAGCTGGGCATGACACTTGTTTCACGCACCACAGCTTCAGTCTCAAGTAAAAATGCACAAAATAATTCAAAAGTACAGGCTATTTTTGTCTGTGTGCTGTAGTGACTGACCCAGCTAAAAAGGCAGATATCAGTGACGAGGTGCCATTCATGGAACACTTACCATAGACACAACATACAAACATTAACTAAAAAGTAATGATAAAAATCCAGCTGAGGACTGAACCATGTGTGAGCAATCAGCCTACGCTGCTATAGAGAGCAAAAGCTGAACTGTCTACTTGCTAGTCATAACTGACAGAACTGAAAGGTCAATAGTCATCAGTTGGCCTCTGCAAGTAATCATTAATCCCATTAGACCCTCAGATCAAAGATAATTTAGTACTGATGGCTAAGAGATTCCCTTAATCAAAGTAATTCAAGAGCAAGGTATTTAAAGGCACGTTTTCCTAGAACTTGGTACTACTTAATTCCCAGTGGAACTGGAGCCTGTTAACTTCTAGTCAACCTAGCTCCCTATTTCCAGTGACATGAAAAGAATCTTAAGCACTTCAAAAGTTGGTCTGATTTTTCAGTACTATTACGAGGACAAAAAAGGCAATTTTTCTTTTTGTATTCCACTGCATATAACTTTTACCTTACAGATAGGCTACCACTGTCATGGCTACTGCTCCCTTGACTGAAGAAAGTGGAAATCTTAGTATTCTAGTTGAAATCATATTCTTAGTTCAGAATTACTCTGGGGTAAACTGAGCAAGATAAACTTTCTTGGGGGAAATGCAGCTGACAGCTCCTAACTTTATTTCTTACCACACTGCACTGTGATCTGATATCAGAAAGGAAAGAATGCAATCATTCATAATTGACTCCATCACAGGTTAGTAAGTTTGCTTCATTTCAAGGTCAGCAATGGTAAAGTTATATGAAATTAATAATCAAAGAATATCAGCAAATCCTTTATTAATTGTTCCCCATGGGGAACATAATTCTTCATGTAACAGTCCAGTGTTAAATCTGATTCCATGGACATAATTCCTAGATCTAGGAGAAAAACAGTTTACCCGCACATGTTTAAAACAAAAAAAAAAAAAATCAAATTAAAAGGCCAGACACAATTCTGTCTGATTTTTTAAAATTGACTTTTGAAATCAGTTTTTAAAAATCTCAGTGGCCCTGGACAGTTTGGAGTCTGAGAATTTAACATCAGATGTACAACAGATTTCAGTGACAGTTTGGGCTAGATCGCAACTTTTTAATTAAACATACAAACAAGGTAGAAAATTGCTCGGTCACCTTTTCCACTTCCTCCTCCAACTCTCACTCAGACAGAGACAAGTGCATAGAGAGAGATACAAAAGGACTCAACAGTAACAAAGGCACCCGTTTCACCACGTACACAGAGTTCAGATCTCACAGAACATAGCTGAACACACATAGTTAGAAAACACCAATATTTAATGCACAGCATATCTTGGGGATGTAATATCGTGGCAACCATCTATTTTGGAGTTGACAAGACTGAACATCTCTAGGAAATGAAAACTGCAAGAATCTACTTAGCATTAGGATTTACTCTTCTATACAACCCAGATCTCTTTATCCTAGGAAAACTCTTGGTGAGAACGGTGGTGAGAAAAGATGGCTGCTGAGGGCAGTGATGATAGCCAAAAAGCAAATGCTACAAAGACATCCTTCAGGCATAAATGAAGGGGTTTGGCAGCTCTGGAAACACTATCTGTTCAACTGCCAAAGACACATAACACAAGACAACCTCATGATTCACAGGCTTAAGTCTATGTCCATTCACTATTGTTCATACAAAGAAATGTTGTCTTTAATAATGCTAAATTATACAATGAGCCTAACTTACATTAAAGACCTCTTACTTCCTACATGTTAACAAAAACTGAGAAGGTAAAGATGGACAATTATTCTTCTCTAGATGTTAATTTGGGAAAAAAAGTACTTATTCCTTTTCATCTCCTTTATGCAAGGTAAATTCCATTGCCTTAAGACAGCAATGTGAAATATTGCTGTTAGGAGTTTGTGTAATTGATGAAAATATGTTCAAAGTATCCTCTCTGGACCCTTCTAGATTCCTCTGTCTAGCATCTCAGTTCAAAATTCTCCCTTAGAGAACGTCTAGTATGCTCTAAGAAGTGCAAAAACGTCACTCATACCATCTGTCCTGAGAAACGTTCTCTTATACCCCAAGCGTTCAGCAAAATTTTGGATGAAGTACAAAAGCCAGTACTCAAAACACGGAAGTATGACAAACAAACAAAAACCCAACTGACAGAATAAGCAAGTAGATGGATAGAAAAGTAACAGAGAAACAACGGTAGTGGTATAGTCAAGAAAAATTGCACACAAATAATGTAGAGCTGCATAAACCTGTTCCCAATTTGGACACTATTTATCCCGTCCTCATGAACACCAACAACTTTTATTATCTTTTTTTAAAAAATACTACACAGGCCTACTACTACACAGGCCTACTGCACAAGTCACAGCCCAGAGCTGGGCAAAGACATAATCTCAAAAACTTGGTAACCGTACTCTCAACCTAATGAACAGTCTATGGGCCTGCAATTGAGGCCAGCAACATAGCAGAGACCTAAATGCCTCCTCAATTCTTTTAAAGCCTGATTTATACAACCAACTTCTACTGCACTCTCCAATGATGCAGTCAGATGGCACTCCTAGCAAACTGCATTACAATGGTTTTAACTCCTTCCTTTAGGTAAATACTATGTGATCTGGTAGAACTAATGTTTTCTTGCACCTCTTTTTTACATTCCCCAACAGTCCTGACCATGTTATTTGGCTTGACTCCTCAAGAACACAGCTATATGATAGACTGTCTTTCTAAGGCACAGCATGGAATGATCAGTTCAACAGCTTGCCAGGAGACACCAGGCTTTGGGCTCCAAGCAGCTTCTCCGTCCTGTTCAGAACAACAGTCACAACTCAGGAGTTGGGTATTGTCCTGGTTCCGTGTAAAAAGGGGTTCAGGGCAGGACCCACACAGAACAGAACTATGTACTCGCCTCTCCCCACCCCCGAGAGAGAGACTCTTTTGAAAAAAAAATGAAGTATATTGTTCAACAAGGAACAGAAAACGAAAAAAGGAGGTAAGGAAAATAATATATACAAAGATTAGGGGAATAATACAAAAAATAAAATATACAAAACCCTCAGAAATGGTTCCAGGGTCCCACGGAGTGAAAGGAGAACTTTCCTCTCTGAGCTCCAAGCCAGGAGTGAAATAAGAAACCGCTCCCTGCCTCTTATCAGAGTGTGTGTGGGAAGGGGAGGGAATACAATGGTTTCACCCCCACCCAGGGTCCTCCCAGTTGCTGGAAGGTCACGACCCCATTCCAAGCCTCAAACCACAACAGGTATCATCCACTAAAGGTCACTAATCTCCCCTGACAACTATTTGGGGCTAACCTGCATTGTACAGTCACTTTCTGCAACAGAAGGCAGCCACAGCAACTTGCAGTTAATTACTTTGCCTTTATGCCAAAGTTTGCATACCTCTTATACATGCACATGGTGCCTTTTACAACATCGGTGCTGCTGCTGACTCATACCAACACCTCCTGCTGCCAGCACCATTCTCAACAATCTTTATCTCTCCTAAAATGTTGGATTTTCTTGTATTCTCTCTTAGCAAGTCATATCTTGGCTATGGATGCAGCCCTTATGCACTTTTCAAATACATATTAAGTCCAGCTTGACATATTTCTGCTTTTCTATTAATTATTTCAAATT
>NW_008623111.1:0-4820 GCF_000691845.1 Merops nubicus | reverse complement strand
TCCTGCTTCATTGCTGCCCAAAACAGAAGGTATTATCCCAGGTTCAGTTTTGCTGTGCTATATAAAAGGGATTGTGACCTTACTGTTCTGTAAATTTGGTTTCTGTTCTTACACTTGAAAAAATCAGTAACACGTTTCTTTTGAATACATTAAAAAAAAAGAGGCCAGTGATAAATTATACATGTGACTGATTGATTAGATGGCAGACCATCAGTCATTGATGTCCTTGTACACTGACACTGAAGAACATCTCAAAAGGCTTACACTTGGTTTCATTTATTAACTTCCTAAGCTTGTAGGGAGGCTTTCTATTTGATTGGTTGTTAATAAGAGTGCTGAATTGCTACCATGAACCTAAAAAACTTATTACAAACATCAGACTTCACTCAAACATATTAAATGGAAAGGTACAGTTTGTATTCATTAGACACAGAAATACAAGTAATAGTATGAAGATAAATACAAATCATGTCACTGTATGAGCAACAGTCTCCCTCCTCTCACTTATGAGAAGCTTGAGGTACATAGTAAATGCTGGAGTGGTCTAAAGTAAGCACAACTGCGAACTGAAGCTGCCTCAGAGAATTTAATATAAAAAAAATAATTAATCAAATAATGAACAGATAG
Source organism: Merops nubicus (assembly GCF_000691845.1). Lineage (NCBI taxonomy): Eukaryota > Metazoa > Chordata > Aves > Coraciiformes > Meropidae > Merops > Merops nubicus. Next base: position 4,193 of record NW_008623111.1, on the reverse strand, counting down.
TTTTTCTGGTTTAATTTTTGCCTAGTTTAAAACAGACTGCATTACAAGTAGAGCATTTGTATTTATATGGGTGGATTATTCAGTGTAATTTATGTTGCAGCTACCAATACAAAATAAATCAAGAGTATACATAGCAAGAGATAAACACCTAAGACAGTACTGAAGTAGTTAAATTAATCTTCTGCAAATCACAGAGCAGCTTACTCCATGTCTCACAGCATGGAATATAAGAGGAGATATGACAAATGATGATCTTCTCCATCAAGCATTAAAAAGGTATTGATGTGTTCATAAGCGCTCCTGAAGGATAGCCTGCAGGTTTCTTCCTCAATATTAAAGAAAATTTCATAATTTAATTGAATCATGTTAATAATCTAAAGAACTTAATTGGACAAGTGGTCTATGGGATCATGGACTAGAGGCAACTTAACAGACTTGGGTTCTTGTCTCCATTCTGTTGATGAGCCATATGAGGAAAAGTATAGTTTTTCTCTGCCATGGTTTAACCCCAGCCAGCAACTCAGCACCAGACGGCTGCTTGCTCACTATCCCTCCGGTGGGATCGAGGAGAGAATCAGACGAGTAAAAGTGAGAAAGCCCATGGACTGAGATAAAGACAGCTTAAAAGGCAAAGCAAAAGATGTGTGCACAATCAAAGTAAAACAAGGAATTCATTCACCACTCTCCAGCAGCAGCATCTAACAGTTACTTGGGAAGACAAATGTCCTAACTCCAAATGTCCCCCCTTCCTTCTTCCCCCAGCTTTCTATGCTGAGCATGATGTCATATGGTCTGGAGTACCCCTTTGGTCAGCTGGGGTCAGCTGTCCCAGCTGTGTCCCCTCCCAGGTTCTTGCACTCTGCTAGCCTGCTCATTGGGGGGTGGTGTGAGAAGCAGAAGAGGCCTTGACTCTGTGTAGGCACTGCTCAGCAATAGCGAAAGCATCCCTGTGCCATCAACACTTTTTTCAGCACAAATCCAAACCAGAGCCACATACCAGGAAATGTGAAGGAAATGAACCCTATCCCGGCCAAAACCTGCACATTCTCACAAACAACGTAAGAAAACGACGATACTTCCCTCCTTTCTCATCTACTAATGAGAAGTACAATATAAAAACTAAGCACAGTGTTATTTATAAACTGATACCTTAAGAGTAAAGCTCCAACCAGGTTATTGACAAACACAGTGATTTTGGTATTTTGTGTCTAAAGCTCATTTAACAACATTAAAACTTACTTTAATGATAACCCAAAATACTATGATAAGCTCTCAGTTATCTAATACCTTCTTAAGCTCCTTATTTATGATACCTTTGTTCAAACCCTAGTAGCTACTTGACCTAAAAGTGGAATCATTACACCCCTGGGATTTGCATTATATTATAGAGACCATTAACTTGATTTTAAATTCTTTGCTCTTTAAGCCACAGATCTGCCCCTTTCCTGCAGAGTGGTGTCACTAACTAACATCACTGCCATAAATCCATCCTCTTCTTTTTAATTTACCACATTTGTGTTAGGAACATTTTGACTTCAGTATTCCAGTTAAAACAGCCTCTAGCTTAGTAGCACATATACAGAAAATGTGAAATTACTTTCTAAGGAAGATTAAATATTAGAATATTTTTCTGAAAACTAATAAGTAAGTTGGAAGCCATTAGGATGCAATACTATAATGATTACAGAACATGTATAAGTCATGATTCATTTAGATAAACAGTTACAATTCCAGTAATTTCACAGGAACCAACTTCATCCTCAGTATAAATTCAAAGTCCATGGAGTTACTTCAAGGAATTAGGCTTTTGACTTACATTTCCTAACTGCAGGAGAACAACATAAGCAGTTTCGGAAGAATAAGGCATTTAGTCATTAAAAACCTGGGTGACCCTTCCAGGCATGACTGTCAGTCTGACTCAGTAATTTCCTGTGTCAGTATTACTACCAGGCTACCTTGGAGGATAAAACTCCATTCAGAACATATTGTCAGCTCAGTTTTGGGACACTGAGATTAATTATAGGCTCTGACATTGATTTGTAGATGCTTAAACTGGTCAGTGATTTGCTGCAGCCAATGGCTCTGGCAGCATAGTGCAAAAACAGAACAACCTCTTACAGTATTTTCCCAATATAATTACAATTCTTTTTATGTTGTGGTTATGAACTACAGTTCATATGATCTCCCACAATCCTTTCTTCATAACACACTGTTTGAACAAGCACAAATGATTTGTAGGTTATCATTGCCTATTTCTCTAGGGAACAATATTTCTACTGCATGATGCTAAACGTGCCACAGACTTGAATTTTGAGAGCATTAAATTTGCAACAGCCTTTCTAACATATATTAGAAACATATGGCCATAAGTAAAAGCTATTAAAATGCTTCTCTTTTCACCTTCCTTATGAATACTTCTGCTGGGGACACAATAGAGGTTCACAATATGTATACGTATATTATGCATTGTTTTGTAATTCAAGTTATTACATGATTTTTCATTTTCTGCACACAGGCAAGGATTTAAAGGATCTGACAAGGATCTCATTCCAACAAACATAACTCTCTGACCAGATGAGGAGGTGAAGAAAAAGAAAGCAGGACGTTGCAAGAAAACTGGCATTCCCATGATTTTTTCAGATGCTTCTCCATCACTAAATATGATTTAATATCTAAAGCATAATAACATTAATAGACTCTTTCATCATAACTTCCACAAGTAAGATCTCTATGGGTTCTCCTGGGTTTGTACAAGTATAACAATCCATGCTATAATGTAAGGAGAACTTTTACTACTGATGTGAAGTGTAGGCAAAAATGCCTACAGGTTTACAGAAACTCTCTTCCATGACGATTTATTTTTTGCAAGGCCCATAGTATGTAATAAGACTGCAAGATGTGAGAAGATTATTTTAAAAGACCAGACGCTGTATTTTGATGGGATTTGTAATTAAGCCTTGAGACATTCCTGCCACTGGCAGGAAAGAGGCCTCTAATGATTAACTATCCCAATCTATGCACAGAGGACTTGCACAGGATGCTTCATCTCCAAGCTATACAAAAAAAGAACAGTTAGAGAACAAGCTTCTTTAGGCCATAAGGCATGAACTACCAACAGCACTTTGGGCTGAGGATGTCAGGAAGTCTCTATTTGTAACTTGCAACTCTCCCATTGTGAATTAGTTGCTATAGCCTGATAAGGTTTCATTCTAATTTTAAACCCAGGAAGTACTATTTCTGGAACAACAGCTTTAATATGAAAGATCGATAAAACTTTTGCATTCAAATTATATTAAAATGTAAAGGTGGCTGAGTCATGCTAGTTTTCATTGCAAATTTTAGCCTGAAGAGATAAAAGGTTTTAAAAACAAACACACACACACACAAAAACCTTCACTGTGAAATTTTCACAAGACAGAATTCTGTGGTTCCTACAAAATATGCTTCTTTTAATTTATTCCGTGGGAATAAAATTTCATATGCTTTTCATACAGAAGATGTGAATCACTGTAGCCAATTTGCATCAATGGAATAATTTTGTCTCAAGAGTTCTAGTGGAATTCAAGTTGCAGAGGCAACAGACTCTTTTAAAATGCTAATAGTACAAATTATTTCAAAAAAACCACCACTCTATCTTAATGACTGAATGTCTGCCCAATTCCTTATTTTAAATCTTAATGGTTTAAAAGTAGAATGAAACAAGTATCAGTCTATTAGTTGAAATCCCTGCTATCAAAAATCATCAAAGCATTTTTTCATCATATTCTGCAAAGAAGATACACTTAAATATTAATCATCCACTAAGTAAAGGAAATTTAAATATCATATTCTATTACATAATTATAATAGCAAGGAAAATCACACCCCTAAGCTTCACAGACACTAATGCACTATAACAAACTCCACTTTTATTCTGATATTTTGGAGCTCGTGCACCATATGACTACAGACTTTTGCCTCTTGCTGAAGTCAACATTATTCTTCTCCTACTACTTCTATGCAATGAAAGACAGAAATTTCTAGCAGTGCTCCAGAGAGGGTAAAATAAAGGCTGCACACAAATTTCTGCAGAAAGCCATTTCTGCTGCCCTGATAGAATTTAAGACAGGATAGAAAGGAGAATTGGATTAATAGTATGAAATAATAGAAAAAAGATGAGACGTATTACAAGAATCATAGAATCATAGAATCCT
>NW_008623110.1:0-1926 GCF_000691845.1 Merops nubicus | reverse complement strand
CTCGAGCTCCCGTTGCGAGGGCTCCGCACGGGACGGGTCAGTCGGTTTCCGCCCGGCGCCTCCCGGCACCCCGAGCGGGTGCGCCCTGAAGGAAGATAAGTCCCGTGTGGGTGGGAATAGCATGTGCTTCGTCTCTGGTGACAAGGACAGGGTCTAGGCTTTCCCGGCTTGTCGCGGTTGTTTGCACTGGGGGAATGGTTCAGAGCTGCACTAGAGGAGGTTTGGGCTGGATATTAGGAATAATTTCTTTACCTGGAGGGTGATCAAACACTGGAACAATGCTTCCTAGAGAGGTGGTCGATGCCTCAATTCTGTCAGTGTTTAATGCCCTTAATTACATGCTTAATTAGCTGTCTCAGAATTTGAAAAACGCCAGAAAGAAGACTGCGGCTGCTGTTCTGCCATGATGAAGTGATAAAACATATTTATTGCTATGCTCTTTTTTTTTCTTTTCTCTTCCCTTACCACTCTTACTCCGTAAGAAAAAGAAGGTGATCCTCAGGCAAACCAAGGAACCCGCAAGGAAGTATTCACGAGTGAAACACCATTAGGATTCCAAATTACAACAGTAGTAACATACAAGGATGTTCAACGTCCTCTTACTAAACTGCTCAGGAGTGTGACATCATTCTTTGATTCTAATGACAACCCTCCTTCTGAAAATTGAGTGGTCTGGAAGCTCAGAACTTTGTGCTGGAGCTGACTTCTCACGAAGGTTATCCTGGCACCAGACCCTCAGTGGAAAACTGTCTTGCCTTGCTGAAGGAACAACTTCATCTCTGACATAACTTTGCAGAACTTCCAGACCTTCCTGTCTGCTCAGATCAGTGCTGGTCTTTGCATGTATATTCAAACTGCTAAGCACAAACTGGGTTCAGCTACATGTGTTGTGAGATGTTAATGGATCAGTGTGCTGCCTGGTGTCCCGTGTCCAACGCTTTGACGAGGTGCCTCTTGCAGCTTTTTGGTGAAGCTGATTTCCTGGCTGGCGTGCGGGACGTACCTGGGTGAGCCAGGACATACCCAGAATGGCACCTGGAATGGCTCCTCAAATGATCAGCTCTGAAGAAGACTATTAATAAACAGAAACAATAAATGAGAAGGAATGTAGTTTAATCTTTTGGGTACAAGAGTTGTTAATTGTCATTTAAATAAAAGGTTGCAACAGATGAGTTGCAAGTGTAGAAATAGTACAATAAGCAGAAAATTTACTAAGTTTTGTACTGCAGGCCCTTCTTTCTGTAGGGGTTTCCCTGGTCCTTATACAGGCTACCTCCCCTTGTAGGGTACTGCCCTCCAGCTGCTGTGGCTGTAACTCACTTTAATTCCCTAGGGAATTATTTTCTAGTCTTTATGGACATCACCTTTCACAGTAAGCTGCTCCTGGCCATGGTTTTCTATTGATGCTTCCCCCCAGCTCCTCTCACTTTGGATTTCATTGCCACAGGGGCTCCCTGCAGCCACACTTATGCTTCTGGAAGGCTGCCAGCAGCCCCCGCTTTTTTGGTCCCTGCAGGCATGCTGTCCCCTTGGAGGCCACCCTGCACAAGCAGAGCTTGTTTCTGTTGGGGTTTCCCCCTGTCCCTGCAGACACCTCTGTTTCTATAGGAGCTGCTCACTGTCCCCATAGCCTTTTCTAGGACATACCACACCCTGCCACTTGTCTCTGGAAGGTCTCCCCGGGGTCCTTGCACACATCACCTCACCTTGCTGCAGACGAAACCGTCTCCAGCCCCTCTGCCCACACCCCCCGGCTTCTATAGGAGCTTCCACACCGCGCCCACGCCCCCGCACACCCACCTTTCTGTGCGGACTTCTCAGGCCCCCACGGCACCACCCTCCTTTTCCAGAAGGCTCCTCCCAGCCACCGAGTCCTATGGGCACCCCCTCATCCACCCCCGCCCCATGACTCGGACGGCGTGGCTG
>NW_008623109.1:269-5112 GCF_000691845.1 Merops nubicus | reverse complement strand
GGCTCAGCACCAGCGTCCAGCGGCGCCACGAGAAGATGGCCAACCTCAACAACATCATCCACCGCCTGGAGCGGGCCGCCAACCGCGAGGAGGCCCTCGAGTGGGAGTTCTGAGCCCCCTCCACCGCCCTAAATACAGAGAGAGACACACCCACATATATATTTTGTTAAACACAGCACGCACCGAGAGGCGACCGGCGCCACGGAGGCGAGCGCCCGTGGAAAAAGGGGGGTCCCCGCTACGAAGCCACCCCCCCTTTGGCTTTGTTTTAAATGTGAAAAACTGGGAACAATTTTAGAAAAGAAAAACAAAAAAAAAACAAACAAAAATATTTATAGACCTCTTTTAGATATTTTAATAAAAGGATACTTTGGAATTTATTAACAGCTTAAGCTGCTTTGATATTAAAGATAGCTATAAAATCAAGATGATGTAGCAGTCGTGTCATTAAATGTACACTGAAGTCTTGTAGTTTGCCACTGGATGAGATTAAAAACAAACAAAAAAAAACGAAAAGAAAAACCCACAGAAAAGACTTACTGAGCAAAGCCATCAAGAAGCACTATGAGACTGACCAAATTTAATAAGCTTTTCCACCTCTGTCTGTAAGACACTGCATCGCTTCTGCCCCAGCCAGAGACTGCGACATAGTCCCTGAAGACTCTAAAGTGAAAACCTTGATGCCATCGAGTATGTATTTAGTTCTGGTGGTTTATGTTTTTTGGAAACCTTTGTAACACAGAATGTCCCGTGCGGTTGTATATGTTGTAGAAATGTCTGCAATAGCCTTCTGGAACAAGATGTAGCATGGTCCCAACGCCGTCCCTCGTGCTTCCTCCAGCCAGCAGCCAGTGGTGGTGCCAGCACAGCACCGTGTGGCTCCTGCCAGCTCCTGAAGGAAGAGAAAAAACAATGCAAAAGCAAAGAAATCAACCTGTGCTTGCGACCTGGGGAGTGAGACAGGAAGAGGTGCCTGGGTGTGGTGTTGGGAATGGCTCTGGCTCGCTGGGGATGGACACCCATGAGATCCTGCTTCCCCGCACTCTGCTAGCGTCTGTTTGGGAAAGAAAAAGATGGAGCCTCCAAGCTTTGCCCCTGGGGCATCAAGGCTTGGGGATAAGCACCCAAAAATCATGCGCTGCCTGCTCGTGGGGGGCCGAACCCTGCTCGGGGCTGCTCCCAGCATCACAGCCAGCTCTTGTGGCTGAAGCACTTTTTTTTTAGGGAGGGCACCCAGGCAGGAGGAAGGTCCCCTCACTCTGGCCACGTCCCCGGGCACTGGGTGCAGGTGAAGCTGGGATGAGCCCCTGGGGTGTTGTGCCAGGCTCCTGCCTGAACTGAGCCAACTTAGACCTGGGCTGGGCAAAGCACCGTCGCACTTTGGCTCTCCAGGGCTGACCCTGTGGGCCGGTGCAGGAGCTCAGTGGTGGCACTACCCTGGCGGGCTCCCCGCCACCCCCAGCGGGGTGAAATGCCTTTAAACAGCACTGGGTGGGCTCTGCTGGGCTGCTCTGCCCTGTCCCCTGCCCACACAGGGCATCAGCCGTCCCCCACTGAGGCCACCGCTGTCGGGAGGGCTCCCTGCCAGGCTCCGAGGCTATGCATTGACTCGTTTTCCACTGTATACATTTTTATCAGAATAGAAGGTATTTTTATATTCGGGTGGTAGTGGAGGAGCGATGCTCACAGCAGCTCTGCCACGGCTCGGCTCTCCTTGCCCGCCTACCCTGCCCCAGCGAGCCCCAGCTTGCCCAGGGCTGCTGTTTCCTGCTGCCACCCTGCTGCAGAAGGCTGAGCCCGACCGTTGGCTGCTCTTCTCCGTCGTGTGCTAGGGGGAGCTTTAGTGGAACGGGATTCGAGGAAGCACTTAGGATAGTCTGGAACACGGCAATCCTGTTGTAGTAAAGCTGGCGGGACATCCCGGTCACGTTTTTGTTAGGCTCCTGTACTGTACTTCAAAAGTTTCTATGAGATCGATGAACTTTGTTTAACAATTTTGGAAGGAACAAGTTCTGTAAAGAGCCACTAAATACAGAAGTTGGATACGACTCTGGCCTCGGGGTGTGTTTTGTCTGGAGGTGGATGGGGTGGGAGCTCCTCTCGCCTTCGCCCAGTGCCTGGGTTGGTGTTGGCTCCCTTGGAAGTCACAGAATTGCAGTGTGGTGGGATTGGAAGGGACCTCTGGAGATCATCTCGTCCAGCCCTCCTGCACCAGCATTACCACCCACTGTAGGTTGCCCAGGATTGTGTCCAGGCAGGTTTGGAATCTCCCCAGAGAAGGAGCCAGCCTTGGTTTGTGTATGTGGCGAGAGCTCTCACTGCCGTAAACATCTAAAAGGTAAAAAAGAGGGTGTCAAGTGGGGTTAGTCCAGCTCGGGGTGCAATCCTGCCCTGTGGAAGTTGTGGGCTCATCCCTGGTGGGGGTTTGCTCCCAGCCCTGGGGTAACTCAGCATCCTCCAGGGTGAGGCTCAGCTTGGCACTGCCCGGTGGTGCCACAGCCCAGCCTGGCTCTTCCTCAGAGCCGGCCACCGCCGGGCAAGTTTGGAGCCTCCAACACGAGGCAGGGGGGTTGTGTTTGATGAGTTAATAAATCCATATGCTGCCTATCTGTTCAAGCTTGTTTGTCGGCTGACATGTTGGGAAGGATTTCTTTTCAATGACTATCTGAAGGCCTGGAGAAGCTGGGCTGGCTGCCATGGAAACGGGGCTCTTCCTTGCAGACGGCTGGGGCCACCTTCACCATCTGGGTGCTGCAGGGGTAGCTGCCCTCAGTGGCACTCCTCCAAACACCAAAACAGGTATCGAGGTGCTGTGCCTGGCCAGGAGCAGGCCTCCACGCTCAGCAGTGCTCTCAGCAAACGACTGACCCTGGCTGGCTTCGTGCCTCAGTTTCCCCAAGAGATGTCTCCTCCAACCTGCTGCAAGACCCTGTGCTGGTAAGAGGATGGAGGTGTTCATGCAGGTGAGATGTTGTGGGCAGGGATGCAGGGCTGTGCTGGCCACTTCCAGTATTCCCCTTGACCATTTCAAATATTCCACCCTGAATAGTGGGTTCAGTTTTGAGCCCCTCACTCCAAGAAAGACCTTGAGGGGCTGGAGCGTGGCCAGAGAAGGGCAGCGAAGCTGAGGAAGGGTCCAGAGAACAAGCCTGGTCAGGAGCAGCTGAGGGAGCTGGGGGTGCTGAGCCTGGAGCAAAGAAGGCTCAGGGGAGACAAACAATAGGACAAGAGGAAATAGCATTAAATTGCACCAGGGGAGGTTTAGATTGGGTATTAGGACAAATTTCTTCCCCCTGAGGGTTGTCCAGGGCTGTGCCAGGCTGCCCAGGGCAGTGGTGGGGTCCCCATCCCTGGAGTGACTGATAAGCTGTGGAGATGTGGTGCTGAGGGACGTGTTTTAGTGGTGACCTGGCCGTGCTGGGTTAATGGCTGGTCTCAGTTATCTTAAAGGCCTTTTTCCAGTCTTAAATAATTCCATGTTTCTGTACAAGGGCAGGGTCCCTGCTCCCTGTGCAGCACCAAGACCAGCCCCAGCATATTTCATCCCTGTCTAAGGTGCCTTGGCAGACAGCTGGGGATGTCCTACTAAGGGTACAGAGCCACCCGACCAGGGGCATCCAAACTGGGGTGACATCATGGGGTGCTGTCTGTAACTCAGGGTTTGGAGGGATGGTTGTAACACCCCTTTAAGACTATATTGCATCAGCAGCTCACACCAGGGCAGCCAGCACCACTTCCACTGGTGAAACCGTGGGAGGGTTGTGCTCCCAATCAGTCTCCTAGCTCTTTTCCAAAGACCTGTGTTGGTCACCTGTGCCTGGCTCTTCAGGTCATCATGGAACATGGAACCAAGCTGTTCCTGCTGTGGGACCACCCTGGCACTGTGTTCTGATGTCCCCAGGGTGACACCATCCCATCCCACCCCATGCCATCCCATTCCTCTGGGCAGACGTGGGGCTCCAGGGCACTGCAAGACTCTGGCATTGGCCATGTCCCACTCAGGTGACACAGTCCCTGCCCAGCCCCATGGACACAGTGGGGACAGGAGGAGGATGAAAATGGAAGATTAATTCCCACCAGAGTCCCCCTTCCCAGGGCCTTGGAGGTGCAAATGAGAACCAGCTCCAGGAGGGAACTTCTGAACCAACTTTTATTGTAGCAAAATCTTGTGCCTGTCCCAAGAGGGCAAAGGGAGCCTGAGGCACCCGGCCCAACCCTGGGGCACCCTGACTGCTCCCCCCAGACCCAGGGTGGGTCACCCCACCTCTGGGCCAGCAGCTTTAATGTCAAAACAGACCACTGTGGAAACAAAAGCCAAGCACGGGGGTGAGACACCGGCTTCAATCCAGTTCAGCACACAAATCATTTGACCCCCTCACCGCCGACACGTCCGCTCCCCTTCGCCACGCACCCCGGGGTGATGCCCTGCCCCAAAATATCTGCCCAGGGGCTGCCCCCAGCACGAGTCCAGCAGGCAGGGGCCGGGCGTTGGCAGCCCCGCGGGCAGCCGGGGTAGTCCCTGTGGCTGCTGCCAAGGAAGGGCTGCACGCCCTGATACTGTCATCTGCAAACCACATCCTGCTGGGGCAGAGGGAGCTGGCAGAGCTCGGCCGACCTCATCCAGTGGCTTGTGCTGGGTGGGGTGGGGAGGTGGTAGCAAGCTCCCCAGCTGCGAAACGCCCACATGAGGGCTCAGGCAGGCGAGATCCCATCAAAATCCTCCTCCAAAAGCACTGTCGGTGCATGAGCCTGCTGCAAGGGCATCAAGAGGCTCTGCCAGACCCAGCACAGCAGTCAGTGCCCAGGAGGCATTAACCAGCAAGTGGTTCGTAGCTCACCGGAG
>NW_008623109.1:0-252 GCF_000691845.1 Merops nubicus | reverse complement strand
GTGGTTCGGAGCTCACCGGAGCTGGCTGGACCACCCTGCGCCCTGGCTGGAGGGCTGCACCCCTGCAGGGAGCACCCACTGCCTGGTATAAGGTGCCCAAGACCCCAGCAGCGCCGAGAGCCCAGAGGTTTCACGCCTGGCTGGCAGGGCACTGAGCCCAGCTGACACTGGTGCCCGGCTGGCATTTCACCACCACGGAGCAGCACTGGTGTCCCTTGGTGGCACCATCAGCAGGCGCCCACCACCATCACA
>NW_008623108.1:787-1051 GCF_000691845.1 Merops nubicus | reverse complement strand
GGTCTCGTCCGCCCCATCCGCACAGTCCTTGTCCCCGTCGCAGAGCCAGCGCTCCGGCACGCACACGTAGGTGCCCGGGCACTGGAAGGAGCCAGCGATGCAGGTGGTCAGCTCTGGGGAAGGGAGAAGCAGGAGGGAGAGCAGTCACCCCCAGCTCTTCAGCCGCGTGTCCCCATGACTCAGGAAGCGGCCCAAGAACCCAGGAGAACAGCAAGGACCACGGCACAGGAGAACAAAGGTGGGAGGAGGGATGGCCAGCGGCAG
>NW_008623108.1:0-519 GCF_000691845.1 Merops nubicus | reverse complement strand
TGGGCTCCAGCGCCGGAGCCTGGGGTGGTGCTGGGGGCTACTGGAGCTGTGGGACTGGGGTGGGGTTCCCTGCTCTGGAGCTGGGAGGTTCCCCAGTTCCTCAGTACTGTCTGGGGTTTGCTCAGGGAGGTTGCAACTAAAAACATGTCTCAAGCGAGCTGGAACTGGCCACCTTCAAAAGGATCAGGGGCCCTCGTGAGCATGCCAAGCAAACGAACGCAAGACGTTTGCACCCGTGGGAGTTAAAGGCCCGACCTTGCGGAAGGAGACCACGCAGGGGGAAGATGTCAGAAGGAGGAGAGGGTCCTGCCTCCCCTCCAGCACCCTGGGCTATGACCCCGAGTCCTGGCTCTCCCCACCCTGCCGCTCACTGCAGTGAGTCTCGTCTTCCCCGTTCTCGCAGTCGTCCTCCTTGTCGCAGGTCCAGGTCATGGGGATGCACCTCCCGCTCGGGCAGGCGAAGTAGTTGGCTGGACACTTGGGCTTCCTTCCGCCTGCTTTGTGAAGGGAACGGCGGGG
>NW_008623107.1:0-9258 GCF_000691845.1 Merops nubicus | reverse complement strand
AAAAAAAAAAGTCTGTTTTCATCCTTTTTCTAATTTCCTGATGGGCAGTACATCAGATATGAAGCCTAATGCCCCAAGACAGTTAGGGCATTAGAGAATGCCCTGTTTGTTGTGCTGTTTAATAATTAGACCTATTGATATATTAAGTGTTTCAAGTCATTTGCCTTATGTCTGTTGGGAGAAAGTTGCCTTGACTCACTCATTCACTTCTGTTCCAGTGCCTAGTCTTAGAAATCCCATAATTTAACCATTTTCAAGGAGGGGACAGATTCCCTCCTAAGCACTGTTGTGACACCATGACCATTTGACCAGCTTTTGGCTACTTCTCTGTTGCACATGAAAATGTTAGTGTCAGTGATTTTTACAGAGGTTTTCCTGTGTTTTTCCAACTTTTTTTTTCTTCCACAGAAGTATTTTTTAAAACCACTTCTTGTTCACCAGTAGCTATAACTCAGCCTTAAGTCTTTGCTCATTGTAGCCACCTATATTATTCAGGCCAGGTCTCAGTAACCATGTATACAGCTCAAATACCACAGGGGATTTTGGAATACAAACTTTATGAAAATTAATTCATTGTCCTTAAGGAATACACATACCTTATTCTTCCCACACACTACTGTAGAATATCACCAGTAATATTATTTCAGAATCACTCTTATCTGTGCTTCTTGAGCTGGTGAGGGTGCAGGGGAGGATCACAGAGGACTGAGAAACCTGCCATATGGGAAAAGGCTGAGAGAATTTGGTTTGTGCAGAAAAGAATCACCTTCTCACCATATTCCAATATTTAAAGGGTGGCTACAAAAAAAGATGGAGACTCCCTTTTTACTAGGAGTCACATGGAAAAGGTGAGAGGCAGTGGGTGCAAGTTCCTCCTGGGGAGATTCAGATTGGACACAAGAGGAAAATTTTTCACAGTGAGAACAATCAGCCTTTGGAATAATCTCCCTGGGGAAGTGGTGGAGTCCCCAAAATTGGACACTTTAAAGATTCATCTGGACAGGATCCTGGGCCATCTTGTATAGAACGTGCTTTTGCCAGGAGAAATGGGACCAGATGATCCTTGAAGTTCCTCCCAGCCTGGTATTCTAAGCTTGTACAGAATATCACAACTCTTTAAAAGGATAAAAAAAAAAAGATAAATATTTTCATCCTTTGCTATTCAGGTAGAGATGTGTTTCACCCTTCTTGGCTTTTCTTGAAGTTCTAGTGGTTTTTTGAATGTATTATTTCTTTGAATTTTATTTGCCTCAGTGCCTTTTCTAATGCTGAGCTTGATGATGTTTTATGGAAATTAGCATCTATCACTGATGAAAATAAAGGGAATTGTGCTAAATTGCCCTTTCTGGAAGGAGAATTCCAGACAATTACATAGGGGGTAGTTTGGGTGTCTGAAGGAGCTGAGATTTCAACTGTGCTGGCAGGACAAGTTTGCTGTTTCACCTAGGATGTAAGGGAGGAATGGAGGAAATGTCCTAATGCATGGAAACAAATGGTGACAGCAGCTTGATAAAGTGACCCCTTGGATTCATGTAGTCTTACTTAAATACAGTATTCTTCAATCCTGCATCATGGAACAGTATTCTCTGGTTTTAACTGATTTAAATATTTTTTTTTTGTATACTCCAAGTATGAAACACGAGTGGAGGAGAACAGAGTGAATGTAGAAATACTGAGAGTCTCTGTTGTTGACCTTGATGAACCTGGTTCACCCGGCTCAGGAGCAGTGTATGAAATTATAAGAGGAAATGATGATCAGTCCTTTGAAATCACAACAGACAGAAACACAAATGAAGGAATACTGTGTGTTGTAAAGGTAAGTCAAAATGGGACTGCTAGAGGAGAATTTGTGTGTTTTCAGGTGTTGCTTTTAAAACAAATAATCCAGAAATCATTTTTATTGAAAGAATGTAACTCTTTTTCATTATCTATTAAAACTGCAATAATGAGTGACTTCTAAGAGCAGAGAAGATTGTTATTCAATTTGAAGATGTAAGTTGTAAGGGAACGGGACTGCTAGAGGAGAATTTGTGTGTTTTCAGGTGTTGCTTTTAAAACAAATAATCCAGAAATCATTTTTATTGAAAGAATGTAACTCTTTTTCATTATCTATTAAAACTGCAATAATGAGTGACTTCTAAGAGCAGATTGTTATTAAATTTGAAGATGTAACTTGTAAGGGTAGAGATGCCAGTTTATTTATTTATCTTTTTTTGTTGTTGTTGCTGATACTTTTTGTAGGTTTTTCTAAAGCTATATCCCTGGTCTATGAACCCAGCTGAAATTTCTTATATATGATGTAATGCAGTGCTAGTATTAGAAATTATTATGGCTTTAGGGTATAAATAGCTCTATTAAAGGCATATGATGGAATTGGAGAAGTTGTCTGAAGAATGAATGATAGATACTGATCAACCCCACGAGTTCTGATGTATTTGCAGTGGGTAAAGTCTTACTAGGAAATAAGTGTAGGTGCTATCAAGAAGTAGGATAGACTTGTGCTGGAAAGGAAATGCACATAACCAAAAATAATGGACAGCTAGATGTGGGAGGAGGAAATCCCCCACCACATTTAGTACTTACCTCAGTTCTGTTAGTAATTGACTGTCAGAGGTTCATCTAAAATGTTACAGTGGTGCTACTCACCTTGTTATGGGTGGCTCCTCAGCTTCTTTTCTTTGAATAACTTGGAATTTAGCTTTTTTCTTTTAATCCCTTTCCTCAAGCTGGATGTTCCAGCCAGATAAATGACTTTTGTAAATAAATGTGGTGCAGTTTTATCTATTTAATAATCAGTGAAAACAATACCAAGTTGTCTATTGGTTTGAAGGGAGAAAACTCAACCCCTCTTCTTTGTCACAGGGACTGGACTATGAAAGTGCCAAGCAAAGGGTTCTCGTGATTGCAGTGAACAACGAGGCACCCTACATGCTGGCACCCCACTCCCAGCAGCTTTCCCAGAGCACCAGCTCTGTAACAGTGCACGTCCTGGATGTGGATGAGGGGCCAGTGTTCAAACCCTGCCTGCTACGCATCAACGTTAAAGAGTGCGAGGAGATTGGGACGAGTATTGGGAGGTACCTGGCAGAAGATCCAGAAAATGGAAATAGTGAAGGCATAAGGTATGAAACAGTGTTACCTGCTGGTTTATTTGCATGGGTGAGGTAGGGGAAGGGGGATGTCATTGCTGATGCTGTCTGTGTGTGTGTGTGCATGTGCATACATGAGTGTATATGAATATATGTATAAATACACATTTTTGTATGGGTGTAGTTGAGATTTTTAACTAAACAAACCAATTATTCTTGACAGGTACCGGATACCACCTGGCCAGTGTAATTGGATCAACATAGATGAAAGATCAGGTGAAGTCAGAACCATTAAAGTCTTGGACAGGGATGTGGGAGAGATGAGAAGAGGTCAATGCAACATCACAGTCCTGGCGATAGACAGAAGTGAGTACTGAAGGTTGGCAGTGTTCTTTGTGGTCTGTAAATGTGCAGATTTAATGTCAGGACAGCTGTATTGGTTCAGACCAGAGGCCTGCCTACTCCATTGTGTTGTTTTTGGGATAGCTATCAATCCTTAGGGAAAGTTATACAGCAGGGAAAGCATCAAAGAAATCAGGGCAAATTCTCAATGTTTTCAAAAGTTATCTGTTCCTATTTAAAAACCTTTGTTCACAGGAAAATCTCTCAATTTAAAGTTGATTGTATTCCTTTCATTTTCTGACTATTTTAAGTGATGGCACCTAGCAGCCATGAAGTTGACAAAAGAGAAAATAGAACTTTTTTTTTCAAAAAGTTATCCACTTTTCAGCTTTTAATGTTTCCTACTCTGACTTCTTGGGGTCTTGCTTTTGGAAACCCTTATTTTAAAGGACCACTATGAATAGATGTATTCATTGCTGTGTGTTATTGCTCTTTTATTCTCAGTCATCCAGGTTCTGTAACAGTGTTCACACTGTGTTGGTTAGGTCACAAACTCTTACAAAATATTCTGATTTCAAAGGAAGGGTTGTACACTGAGATTCTCATTCTCAAACAGGTTTTGGTTATGATTTAATGTGAGTGATATCTGTTATTTCCAATTACTTTGGGTATACACATTTATTGGAGGAAAAGACATAGTTTTAACCTCAACATTATTTACCTAAGAAGATTAAATGCACCTTTCCCTTCCAAATGCTAAATGTAGCAAATGGATTAGCAAAGAAAATTGTTAGATTTATATGTCACACTTTTAATTCTACAATATGTATCTGATGTTAAAAAGGAAAAATAGACTGCTTTAATAAATCCAATAGCAGGATTTAGTTTGAGTCCTTATGTGCTTAAAACATCAATGGGAGTAAAGGGCAGACCTTTGGAAGTTGCTTTGCAGCTAAAAAATTCTAACTGTCCAGAGATGGCATATTAATATTAAATGTAAGTAATATGAACTTGAAGTGTTTAGAACTTCTGCAGCATATAAAGTAAACATGATTTATGCATCTGCAACCAATCATCTCTAGGGAAAGTTTTAACAGTAGACTTGATGTAATTTCACTGGAATGCATATGCAAGCATTGACCATGCTTGTGTGGGAGAAATGTAATTAGGAGGGAGAGCTCATGCAGAGCTCATTCACTTCTTGAGTGTAGAATTTGGTGACATAATCTGTGCCACTGCTGAGTCCTGTCACCACATGGTGACTCAGAGGGAAGATGGCAGAGTAAAGCCCACTGTTTCTGAAAGTCTTCATGTTCCAGGGGAAGTGAGGGTAGGGAAAGTGTAATTTATTTTCTCCTTCCAGAAGCAGACCTTCACTTTCTGCTTTTGACTCTCAATTTGACTTGGGTGTTCCTTTAGCTCTGGTTTATGGGCCCTTTCTCCTCTCATCCTCCTCTTAGAGCAGTGTGTGTCCCCAGACAGATGGACACACTCAACAAAACACATTGATGGAGAGCATGGAGCTTTGGGAGCTCTTCCATCCTATAGCCAAGCAAAGAGAAGCAGCTAATAGACCTGTGAGAAGTCCCTCTGTCTTCTTGACTAAATCAACAGCTGCTTTCCACCTTAGCTCTGACCTCCCATATCACAGTCAATGCTATTGCATGGTGAAAGTTTTGACTAGAAATAAATAAGTGAACGTCAGAAGCGACCGCTGAAAGCATTAAAAGTCACTTTTATCTCACAGATGGCAAAACAGGCACTGGGACGATCCAGGTTTGCATCCAGCCTGGCAACAAGAATTACCCCAGGATCACTAAGACGGATTATATCATGTGCAGGGACCACAAACCCATCTGCCTGACTGCCCAGGACGGGGACGAGGCTCCCTACGGCACCCCCTTCACCTACCGCATCACCGACCGCAGCCTGGCCGCCTCCTGGAAGATCACCGAGCACAACGGTGTGGTCAGGCTTCCCCCCCCTACCTCTGGGCTGCCAGGGGAGGCTTCCCTCCCTCTCCCTTGGGTGGGCTGTAAGATGGGTTGGGTGAATGCTTGCGTGGAGCTGGTGTAGGCAGTGGGGGTTGGAAGGTAGCCCTGGTGATCTCTGGCGGTTCCTACGTTGCGTTTGTTGTAGAAGAGACCAAGAGTGTGCCAGAAATAAAAGGGAGCACCTAAAGTGTTCTCTGTCTTCACTATCCTGGGTTTGAAACAGTCCGTAGGAGTTGAGAAGGTGGCACTGTTAACATCATAAAGACAAGGAGGAGGATGTTTTGCCTCTTAAAGCATGAATAGGAGTCTGTCCCCAGCAGTCAGCTGCGCTCTGAAATGGTGATGTAAAAATATTAGAGAACAAAAACCAAAGTAATGGATTAAATCAAAAACTCTGGAAAAAAAGAGATTATTATATCATAATATAGAGATCTGGAAAACTGAAACTTTGCCTAAAATTGATCAGAGACTGATTAAAAGAATTCTGGCAAGTTTTCTTCTTAGGGCTGCTGTCAGCCAGCACATTTTTGGTAAAGTTGAGCTGGATGAAAGAAAACATTATATCTCCTTTAATATATTTACATGAATTTTTATCTTGATAGAAGTAAATAAACAATTTATTACCAAAAGAATCACTGTTTCCTAAAATCTGCTGATATAAAAAGATACAGCTGGTGGTGGTTTCCTGGTGGGTAGCAGATGACATGACATAATGACTATGCTGTCATGAGTGAGCCTAGTCATGAAAAGGGTCTGAATCTGAAGTGTTCCATCAAACACTCACTAATGAAAGGCAAAAGAGGGCAGAGTCTGAGATCAAAGACATCTAGGAGTTTCAAGGCTTATATTAGGCAAATTGAAAAAAAAAAACCCAAAACATTTTAGATGGTACCTGCAGTTTCATGTCCCTCATCATAAAGGAACCATTTTGTACATTGTGTTGATCTTGTCTGTATTTATTACAAATTGGTTTTTTTGCCCTTTGAAACACATGGTCACTAATCGTTGCCACTTAGGGCAGCAGACTAAATGGATTTACTTTGTAGTGGATGTAGCAATTCCCACTGAATATAGCAGTAAAGCTAAAGAATGGAAGAGGTATAAATCAAGATTACAATTATTCCAATCACACTACCAGAAATCCTCCTCATAAAAGTTAGTTCAGTTGATAGTCTTTACTAGTAAGCCCAAATAGTGTCATTTACTATAATGAACTGAATTAACTTAAGAGTTTCAGGTCATATGTTGTCAGAAGGCTCTGTATAAAGTTTTCCCTTTCCATTCTAACATTTTAAAGGTGCTGCAAATATAAATCCTCCCAAGATGTAGTTTTGTGTCAACAAACTGACGGGGAGATGATGTTCACAGTCGCCTTTGCTAAAACAGAGTCTCAGATACTGCTAACACTAAATCTGCTTTTGTCTGTTTTTTTGTTTTACAGATGATTCTGTGTATCTTGCCCCAAGGAATGATATTCCCTTTGGAATATACAGAATTCCTATACAGGTGACTGATAATGGAGGAAAGGTAGGAGAGAACTACGTGACAGTGAACGTCTGTGATTGCGTTACTCCAACCGAATGCAACGGGAGGACCCGGGAGCTTGCTGGTGGAAATGTTACCCTTGGCATTTGGGCCATCCTTGCCATGATCTTAGGGTCCCTGTTACTCTTGTGTAAGTACACTTGTGCAAACCCATTAATTTTAAAAGTCGAGTGCTAGTTTTGGGGTGCACCTTCCTACAAACAGCAATGCTGAAATCGGTTTCCTAGGGCTTTTTGACAGCCTTGTTTGTGTCATGGGTTAAAACATAGAGTAGCTGAAACATTAGATTTCACAAGGGGTAACATCTTCAAAGATCACCAGAGGATATGCTACAATAACAAAGAGTTTGGGTTGAGGGGGGTTTTTAAACTTTTCACCCAAATTGGTGATATAGGCCAGAACTGGAACTTTCAGACATAGGGGTGCTTAGTAGCAGGACTGTGTGAAATGTCAGCTAGCTTTTTGTCACTACCCCTTGACTGCTTCCCTCCCAGATAAAGCCATTATTTTGTTGTGGCTTGGGTTTACCCTGGGTATCCTCTCTAAGTGCTCTCATGGATGTCTTCTTCCTATCTGTCAGCATCGGGGTCCTGCTGGAACTGCAGATCTTGCTGACAGCTGATAGCTGCAGAAGCTGAATGAGTTTGAAAGTGGCTCTTGGCCAATTCCTACAGAAGTTTATTATGCTCAGAGATGAGATGACTCAGTGGGCAGTTAGGCAGAACAGTTCTGTTTCTTAGGGGCTGCTTTATTTTTAAGTTATCAACTTTGAAAGAGTGGTTCTTTGAATGAAAGTTCAGTCCTTTGTTTAGGAGGGGTGTTAGTTGCTGATGATTCTTTTATAAAAAGTAATTTCTAGCTGAGTCTTCATGACAACACAAAGTAGTATGATAGGAGGAGTAGGAGGAATACAAGGAGTGAAATAAGATTGTGCTGTAACATAATGCTTGAAGTCCTCCAGAGTTCTGCTGACCTGTGTCAAAACCAGAAGTTTCTGGTATTGAGACCTTTAGCTTACATATCAGTTCCTTATGATATAAGTTGACATCTGCATATTCATACATGAAAACCAAGGGCAAACTGGTTGTAGGCATAAGACATGATTCTTTTTCACCTGGATTTGGTCTAAATTTTTATTGCTGTGAAATTCTGCAGTCACTGTTTTCATAAAGGATGCCTGCATTTCTTTCAGGGAAACAAAGATGCATTTTAGAAGAATAAAGTTTAACAATATAGTGAAAACTCATGCATATACTGTTTGAAAAAAAAATGTAATATGTACAGTTTTGAGTATGAAATTGTTTTTTTAAACCATACTTGATACTTAGGCATTTAAAAAGGCTAGTGCAACAAAATCCATTATCAAACAGAAGCAGATACCATTTTGAGGTCAAACTCATAGTATTTTCCTCACTTATTCCCTTTCTGTAGTAATCCTGATCACAATTTGTGGCTGCTGTGGCTCTGGGGCAATGCAGAGGCATGTGACTGATGATTGTGCCAATCACAATCTAATAATTTCAAATACTGAAGCTCCAGGAGAAGAAGTGATGGTAAGTTGTGTGTTTATTTCAGTATAGAAACACATCATTAAGATCTAGTATTTCAGTGTGAGAACAGGAACACCTGCAAGTGAGTGACTTACTAAAGGAAATAAGCAATAAATGCTGGAATCATTACATGTGCTTTGCTATTGAACAAGAATCTGAGAATTCTTACTTTAGACAGAGTTGACAGGACCATAGATATTTAAACATATCCTCTTGTTGTTAGCCCAGCTGCTTAAAGTTCTTCCAGCCTTTAGCTGTTGGCTTGGAACTTTCAGGTGAACGTTTTAATCACTTCAGTCATTGTCAAGAATGAGATTAGATAGAAATTTACTCTTCTGCCTATGTTGCACATGTGTTTAGGGCAAAACATTATTGCTTGTACCTGGAGAAGGATTTAAATTTAGCAGATAGTCACTGTAAATTACAGGTACAATTTCTGCCCTTCCCCTGACAAATGACCCCCAAATACAGTTGATTTTTTAAGCTAGTGGAAAAAATGTAATTGAACAGTGCATTTTCATGAAATATGTTCTTGCTTTTTAAGATTCAGTCTACCATGAGCATAGTGCTGTCCAAGGCTGTGTTCATACAGAACTTAGCTCTTCAGACTCTTCCTCTTCACCTCTTTCCCCCACCCCCACTGGCTTTGCCTCCTCCAAGGAGAGGAGATTAGTTTAAAAACCATTAAGTTTACCTTAAAAACCAAGAAATCCTAACAGTGACAAGTGTCAAAGTTCT
>NW_008623106.1:0-2517 GCF_000691845.1 Merops nubicus | reverse complement strand
CTTTCCTTTCTTTTCCTTTCTTTTCTTCCTCTTCTTTTACAATAAGGAGCTTCAGTTCACATTTTTGCTCTTTTTATTATCCTGACGCATGACAACAAGCTCTATTTCATTTGTTTTCAGTTGTTTAGGTACTGGATCACCAAGACACCAGTCATTACCCTTAGACTGTAGATTTTCATTATCGTTCTCATTTACTGAATAGCAATTTTGTTTAGAAACTGAAACTTTTCCCACTTTGCAGGAGTGATAAAGCAATGGTGAGGGGTGGATTCATTTTACTAGTTAAAGTTTCTTAAACTGCAACAGCATTGTATATTTTTTTGTATTCTGCATGCTTATCAGTGTTAAGCCAACAGAATTCCTGCATCTATTTCCAGATGTGACCAGACCCCAGATTGCCTTGTTTTGTCTGTTATGGCAGGAGTAGTACAGATTAATAAGGTCAAATTCCTTGCTGAAATAAATCTGATAGTTCACTGGAGTTATTCCAGCAAAAAACTTGTTTCACAGCAATTTAAAGGAAAAATAATGAGATAATGCTACTAACAAACCCTTTAGCCTTGCAGCTGAAGTATGCATTATAATCTAATGGATAACGTGGGGCACACTACTAGAAAACAGCAGGTTCCAGAAAAGAAAGCTAGAGCGCAATTAAGTAACATTACATTTTCTTTTCCTATGCCTTTCAAGGGGTGATGTGTAGTATAAAATCCCAACCCTTCATGTGTTTTTTTTAAAGGCCAGATGATTTTTTTAAAACACCTACATAATTTCTTTTGCATATGCTTAATGATTGTTTCTTTAGAGTCATCATGACCTATCACTGATTACAGCCTACAGTTGTATTCCTCACTTTAGAAGATGGGAGATGACTTTCAGTCTCTGCAGTCATAGCCACATCTTGGCAGAAGTTCAATATTTATCTTCTTCCTGGAGATGAAGAATACAAAAGTTTACAATAAAACAAACCATATGGCAATATGCCAAACACCTTACTTTTCAAGAAACCATGGAAAATGGTCAGATTTGTGAGTAACTTGATTCTGTTCACCAATATATTATTGTGATGGTTATTTTCACATGGAATACCTCTCAGTGCATAGTGCAGGATATCATCTCTTCTGACCCAGAGGCATAAAAGTAGTAGGGGTAAAACAGCTTTAACGAATGGTCTCCTGCAGCAATAGCCTTGCCATCTAAGACGAGTGAAAAAAAATTGTTAGTGCTTAATAAGCTCTGGGGTTTTTATCTTCAATGTTTTCTTTTTCTTTTCAGTTTTTGTAAGTAGAAATATCTTGCCATGACTGTCCCTCTAATGAGTATTTCTAGAAAAACTGCACTTTTTCTTCTTTGAGCAAGGTGAGGCAGGTGGAAGCAGAGTAGAAAGGAAGCAGAGTGTTTTCACAGGGAAACATGTTTCTTTTAAAAAGAATGTTTTCATTCAATTTTGAAAATGATTAATTGAAATGGTGGATTAGCCACACAGTTTGGCCATCAAGGCATACTGGTAGGAGCACTAAGGGCTTGGGGGATCCAGTGATAGTTAAGAGAGTATGTATTGTGGCCAAAAGAAATGGATATTGCATATCTGTGTAAAGGGTGCTTACTTTCATCTGGAAACCAGAAAGTCCCATCCAGTGCTTAGTCAAGTCAGTGGAAATCTTCCAGCTGACTCTAATGAGAATTGCACCAAGTCACTAGGCTTCAGAACAAATGACTGTAGAAGCGAAGAGAAACTATAATCGAGACAATCGTTCCAAAAACAAGTCTGAGCACTTTCCCTCCTGAAAGCATAAGAAAAGAAGAAAGAAGAAGAAAGGAGAGCAAACTCCAAAGTAGCTCCCACTCCAAAGTAGCTCCCTTTTTTTTCTTTTTTTTTCTTTTTTTTCTTTTTTTTTCTTTTTTTTTCTTTTTTTTCTTTTTTTTTCTTTTTTTTTCTTTTTTTTTCTTTTGTAAAAAATTTTACAAGAAAATATGCCTAATGCAGCTGCATTTTGAAATGGAGACCTATATATTTTTTTCCTGTTTTCCCATCAAGCAGACACAAGGTATGAAGACTTAGGACATGTATTATGTGCTTCTTACAGAAAAAAAAAATATCATTATACAATATGGAAGACAAAGTACAGTTTGAGAAACTCTAAGAAAATAACTTCAGCAATAATTCAGTAATTTTACATTATCCTTTTAAACTGTCCTTACATTCCAGTTTATATGAAAAGGTGAGCTCAGGTTCCATTCCTCTTCTGGGTCAAGATAGAATTGTGTTTAAATGTGTCAAAAGTACAATACTAAGCGAGTTGTGTACTTAAACACAGTTTCAATTAAAAAAAAAAAAAAAAAAAATGAGGTGTTGAAAATTGAAAGTGTTTTCTTGTTAACTAATTAGTAAAATATGTAACAGTCCAATCTCAGCTTCAATCTATAAGTAAGCGCTGCTGCATGATATGTAAGGAAAAAAAAAAAGTCAGAACTCTAAATTACAATATTTTTGTAACAGACGAGACTGTTTTTTAT
>NW_008623105.1:0-7010 GCF_000691845.1 Merops nubicus | reverse complement strand
TGCCGCGAGGGGAGAGCTGCGCCTGCTTCGCCCCGGCTGCTGGAGGCCCGAGGGGCACCCAGGCTTCGTGTTGGCGGCGCTCAGCCCGCTCCAGAGCCTCTCGCCTCCGCCCTCGCCCTGAGCGGCCGCTCCGGTTTGGTCCTCACCAGAAGGCTGGCACAGGAGAAGATGGAGCCGTGGCGGTGCCCTGTGAGGCTGCTCCGGCAGCCTGCCCCTGAGCAGGTAGGCCCCCGCGTCCGACTCACCCGCTGTCGGGCAAGATGTCTTGGGGGAGAAACAAAGGACTTTCCATCTCGCCTAGTCCAGCGGTTTCATGTCAGCCTCCTACCACCTACAGCCATACAACCCAGACGTCATTGCTCTGAGGTTTCTGTGAGTCTCTGGTTTTGTCTGCCTAAGAAGCACCCAGCTTTCCACTGGTGCCCCACGAATGGCCTAAACCCATCATTTCTGCATGGGTAAAATGGAAATCAAGACTATGTCACTTTCTGTAAACAATTAAACTTAATTAGGGAAGCTCAGCTTATAAGGCTTGGACTCATGGTTGGCTTCATCCCTATCTAATGGGGAAAACCTTAATGAAACTGTCTGAGGTCTAACAGAAATTGTTTTACTAAAAAGGTCCTCTAAAGCCAGTCCCCAGAAAGGAAAAGTCTAAATGCAGCCAGTAGGGTTATGGTATTTACACATACAGCCTTTCAGAAACAGCACCCAGAACACATTTCTTACAGAAATCGTGGCAGAGCAACTCACCATAGCAGATGTAGTAATCAGGTAAGTAATGACAATTCGAAGCTTTCCAGGATGATTCACTCCAGGAGGGATAATGAAATTTGAGTAGTCAGATTGAATTGTTTCTATAATTGCTAATATGAATGAAGCAATAAAAATCACCAGCACTGTCACTGGCAGTATATAAAAAAATGCCATGTCACTTAACCAAAGGTGAGGTGTTTTTACACCTGTCTTTGATTTCACTTTCTCAGAGAGCTCTCTGATCCCAGATAAAACAGTCCAAGTTACAGCAGATCTCCTGGTTGCCACATGCTTTAAAGTCCTTGGAAATGTTGTGCAAGGTGCCTGCACGCATCTCATTGGAAAAGAGGTGAAGGAGGACGTGTTTAATTTCCTGTTGAGCTCTGTGTTAATTGTGGGATTGATGCAGGGCCTGGCATTCTTGGATTGTGAGTGATGTGAATGACTGTTCAGAGATAGCACTTGAGTCTGAATGAAGTTCTGGTATAAACTAGAATTAAACTAGATGGGTTGCTGTTTGCAAGCAGAGCCAACTAATGTGGAGGTTAAATTGTCTCTCCGGTCTGATCTGTGTCCACACTGTGTTGCTTCCTGTATTGTGGACATTCTTTAAGCAGTTTGGAATATATGATTTTAAGGATATTTAGAAAAAAAAAAAGAAAAGCCAACAAACAGGAACTAACATGAATTAAAAAAAAAAAAAAGCTAATGTGTGCTCTACAAAAGCAAATGCATCAATCTTTTTTTGTTGTTGGAATAGTTAAGCACAGTTTGTCAGTATACTTGGGTGTTTGATAAACACAGGAAGAAACTCGGAGTATTTCCTCCATTGTAATTTAGAGAAAGCTGTTAGTGGAGTATCTCTGTTGAGGACAGCTGCAGTTTTGACTTCATTTGTTCTGAAATAGCAGTTACCTCACCCACAGAAGTTCTGTGGAAGTCAATGACTGCAAAACTTAGACTCAGCTGCTACATGCAGTGCATAGCAGGGGCACTGCACTAGAGCATTGTAGTGTTATCATCTTTCTCCTTTGCTAAAACACACTTGGCCTTGTAGGAAGAATGAAACCATAGATCATAATGAAGAAAACAGGTCAGACCAGATGTTGATTTAAAATTTTACTGCATCTTTAATATTTACTGAGAAAGAAGCAAGTGCCTAGTCCAAAAAAAATCATTAAAATAGGCAGGCTGCACAAGGAATACTTCAAACAGCACTAAAAGAAACTTTAAAAGCATTCTTGAAATATCTTTTTTTTGGTGATCACACTGGCATAATTCCTCATTAACAAACTGTCCTATCTAAATCTCATATGGAATTTAGAAGCATAAAAGACCACAGAAAATTGGCAGTTTTTACAGAAGGAAAGAAAATGGTTTCTATAAGCTTTTTAGGAAGTTCACAATATTGTGGAGACCCTTTTTTCCAGAGGAGAACGACAACCAGTCACTATCAGATAAATTTATGATCCCATGGAATCCATCCTCGAGGTGGCACCAGGTCACTTGAACTCCGTTGTCCTCCAGCCTCTTCTTGTAGAGACGAGTGCGCTCGACGTCCGTTGCCCTCCAGCCTCTTCTGGTAGAGCAAGCCATCATCCCTCAGCACGTCATACTCACAGGTCAGGATGAACGACTCGGGCAGCTGATGGACAATGGCATCTTCAGCTAAGAGTGGGCACAGGTTGGGCTCGCAGAATCTTTTCACTGTCTCATAAACTTCAGTCGTACAGTCAAGTAGCACATGTGGTTTATAGCCTCTGACCTTAAATTTGTCGGGGATGTTATCTGGACTCACCCACTTCCTATAATTTAATTTAATATCTACAGGAATGTGGGAGCCCTCCAAGACCTGTTCCAGATTTGATGCATTCCCATTGAGGTACTGTAAGATGTAGAAAGCAGCATGTTCTCGGAACAGGAGAGGGACTCTCTGGTTCTGCTGATAGGATGGCAAATTGAAGTCCAGCGCCTGAAGGCCCGGGTAGATCAAGACCTGAGCACGTAGTTTGGGGAGGTCTGACCTGCCCTATACCGCAGCTGCCAGGTGGCCCTCAGCACTGTCCCCACAGACAACGACAGTGGCAGGATCCACGCCGTAGTGCTCCAAATTCTTCATGAAGTGGATGGTGGCACTCAGACAGTCTTCATATGCAGCAGGGTATTTGTGTTCAGGAGCTAAACGGTACCTGAGACACAAGGAGAACACAAAAGTGTGAGAAGGGAATACTGGTTATATATATATTGCTGAAAACAGTGATTCCTGAAGGCAGCAATACCCTGAGTGTCTCAGAGTTTTCCAGTTCTCCACAGGCTGACCCTAAATCAGCTGCAGCTTTTTAGACCACAGGGTGCAGATCAGCACGTTGGGCTGTCATTGCTCAGGGAACACCCTGGTCTCAGGTCTGTCACACAGGAATACTCAGGTGCCAGCTATGGCTACGTTTTATTGACAGTTATCTCCTTGTTTTATGCTTTAGCTTGCCACAGGTGAGATAAATTGAACACTACTTTTTTATGGATTTGTTACAGTGCAACTATATCCTGATAACCCAAATGACTATGGCAGTATATTGATGATGACACTGGCTTGTCATTCACACAGTCCTTCTGTGAGCATCAAGTGGAGTTTCCTTGAATTGATTAAATGGAATATTTGGCTTGCCATCTGTTTACTATTAATTTTGAGTTCATAATTTGAAAACCTTGGTTCAGAAGTTCATTTTGAGCACCCTGGTCTAGTGGGAGGTGCTCCTACCCATGGCAGGGGGGTTGGAACTAGAAGATCTTTAAGATACCTTCCTTATCTTTAAGATACCTTAGGTGATTCTACCATTTTCCAGGTAGATATCCCAAAGCATTATTTGTGATGTAGTCAGGCAGTGAAAACTTAGCCTGGGCCAGTCTCCAGTGCCTCCAGACAAGAGCAGAGTGAATTTGTAAATCATGTATTGATTTACAATCTTGATTCACATGCTTGACAAGTCCCCCAGAATCATTTGTCTGAGGATGGTTGGTGCTGTGGTCGGGGAAGCCAGAAGGTGACATCTGCACTCTGGGAGGTGTCTTTAACAAGCAGCAGGAGGAAGGACTCACCCGACAGACACAACCACTGACTCACTTTCACTGGCAATAGAGCGACACAGCTTTTCGTGGGTCTCTGAAAGAAACATATTTGGTGGATTTGGGGTTGTTTTGGTTTGTTTTTCTCAAGTACTAATATTATCTATTGCATAAGTCAAAGAACTACAAGAAGAAAATACTCTCTGCTTTTCTCTGCCCCCTCTTCAGAACTTTCGTACCCCTTCACCTTCCTATTTCATTATTTGCTTACTGTATTTTTTCCCCTCATATCTCATTGTCCTTAAGACAGATCATGTAATGCACAGCAGATACTTTCTTAGGAGAGTGCATATTTGTTTATACTCAAACTTCATGACTGCTACAGATCAAGCAACAGCAAAGGTCACCATGTGTGAGTTAGATACTTCTTTAACTAAATTATTGTATTTTTTTCTGTTAGATATCTTACCAAAACTTCCAAATACCCATCCTCCTCCATGGAAAAACATAACTCCTCTCCTTTGGCTGGCAGATGGAACTTTGGGCTGATAAATCCTTACAGGCACTTTCTCAAACCACAGGTCCTTGATGGAGAGCTTTGGGTCTGCTCCTGGAGTCTTTCTGCCTTGCATGTACCGGACAAAGCCAAGCTGACTGCAGATACCAATGTTTTCCAAAATCTTTCCCTGTTGAAAAGCAAAGAGAGTAGGGAGTTCACTCAAGAGAATCTGTGTTTTCCAAAGTAAAGGAACTGTATAGGCCATCCACTCCTGGTATCCAGGTTGTGTATTTTAGGGCAATTGTAGAATATTTGAGTAGTTGTACAGGTGCAGTACAACTGAACAAAGGTGAGTAGCACCGTGAGAGGCTCCATGAACAACAGTGTTCACCAGAGCACATGATCCCAAACCAGTGCAGCATGAACAGAGGCTGCTGAAATGCTTCCCTTTACTTTCTCAGCGAGTCCTTTACCTAGCAATGCAAACAAGTCTGGTTTTCACTGATTATTCTGTCCTTGCCCCTGACAAGCTGTGAAAACACAAGGAAAAGTGATCATTCTAGTGCTGATTTTCATGACAGGAGACACTTGCCAGAAGTAGAGCTGACTCAGATGAGAATATATTTGATAATTGTTTTTTTATTCATCTCGGGAGTCATCACTAATGTATGCAATGCATTGGCAAAAAGATCCTGAGGTACTCAGTCAGCCTAAACGTCTTTCTGTGTGCTGTAAAGATACTTGTGCCAGGCACCAGCAGGTGAAGAGAATACCAATGAGAGCTACTGGTCCAACATAACTTTGCAAAGATACAAAGCAAAGCACAGGCTCCATTTCTAAATGCATTATTTAGTCGTGCCAAACCAGTGCTTCAGTCTGTGGGGAGATTTGGATCAAGCTCTTAATATTTTCTTAGGAATAGTTATTAGACTGCCACATTTCTCTGGAGGGCCCTCAGTGTATTTACCTGTGGAGGACCTTTGCTTCTGTACCTCCAGCTATTTGTAATGGTCTCCATGCCTGATAATTTGCTATAGAAATGAGTCTTAGTGTCTCTGATGGTACACAAACGAGATAAAATTATTTATTCTTTTGTGCTGTTTTATAAGCAGAAATTGAGCAACTACAAAGAATATTCTCAGCTTTACATTTAGCTTGTTTGTTTTCTTTCATCTGGTGTTGTCTACATTGCAGCACGCAGTCGTGCATACAAGTTTCTGGTATGGAGATGATATGAAGAGAACTGGCTTTTCCAGCTGCTTAAGTGAAGTAATCTGCTTCTGATTACAACTTGGGTGCATCCAAAGCATGAGAATATATATCTAGAATTCTTTACTATGACCCACTAAAATCTAGAATATTTCTGACAGATAATTTTTTAAAAAATATTTTAAATAGTTTGTCTCTCGTGGAGGTGTTTAAGTAATTCATTAAATATATGCACAGCTTCTGCTATCTCCTGATTTCTAACACCTTCCATCATCACAGCATCTGTTGTTCCATGGGAATACTCCTGATTCAGGAGATCCTTTGTCAACAGAGATCACCAGGAGCTGAGTGCTGCTAAGAGCTTTAACTCTCATGGAGTAGTTAGCCTCTCACTCCTTCACAGCCCAGTTCACCTGTGTTCAGGGGAGATGGAATTCCTTCAGCTCCTCTTGGACAGCAGTACCTAATTTTGTCACTTGCATGACAAAAAACCTCCTTCTTCCCCAAACCAATTCCCAAATGTTCAATTTCTAATTTTATCTTCAAAACAAATAACCTAGCTCCTCATTGCCAAGCCCCAGGTAAGCCTGACGCCATGGCCCGAAGCCATCTGAAGTGTTCCACCCCTGGCATGGGGACACAGCTGCTCTGCCATGGGTAAGGTTCCTACCCAAGGCGTAGCTGGGTCGGCAGGATTCCGTGCAGAAGCACAGGCAGATGTTCAGGTGCTGCTGTGGGAGCTGGGCAGCACTGTCATCCTGCAGGGGAGTGTAGGGTTTGATGCAGCTTCTCTAGCACACTGAGCTGCCAGCAGAGCTGCCCCACTCTCCACTCTGGGAGCCAACGCCAGGCAGGGTTCTAGCACTGCCTTCATTTAACATCTCCCCAGAGCAGAGTCACCTGGAACTCTTCCCCCAGAAATCCCTCCAGGTTAACTTACCACCACAGCAGTGCTTTTTAAAATGATGTGGGTGATTCGGAGCTTTACAGGCTGATTCAGTCCAGGAGGAATTTCTGAGTTGGATAAATCAAAATTGATTGCTCCCATGACCAACAACATAAATCCAGCAACAAACACTGCTAAGAATAACACCAGCAGTGTGTAGAGAACTGCCATGTTGCTGAGCAGCAGAGTGGGTTGAAATGTCTTTGATTTGACTTTCCCAGATATCTTTGGCTTTTTACTTCCTTATTCTTTGTTTGCTGTAAGTTTACTCCAGTAAAAACTTTTCTCCTCCCTTTTACAA
Source organism: Merops nubicus (assembly GCF_000691845.1). Taxonomy (NCBI): domain Eukaryota; kingdom Metazoa; phylum Chordata; class Aves; order Coraciiformes; family Meropidae; genus Merops; species Merops nubicus. The sequence goes on along the minus strand of NW_008623105.1, from coordinate 236 downwards.
ATACATTAGCAGGTATCTGTCCTTCCCCCTCTTGCTTTCCCACCAGCTCCCTTTATTGCACAAGAGATAAGTTGGTCAAAGTCCTGAATTCGTTAAAAGATCTGTGCCAGCATCATTTCATATTTTTTTCAGCAGACCCAGTCCTTAGCTGGGAGAAAAGTGTTAATATAAAATTAATTAGTGGTGGGAAAAGGAGACAGGATTTTTAGAATCATAGAGTCATTAAAGTTGGAAAA
>NW_008623104.1:0-22486 GCF_000691845.1 Merops nubicus | reverse complement strand
GTGAAGAGCTGGGAGGGAGGCTGGCCAGGCTCTGTCCTGCGCCGTGACAAACCGTTTTACCCAGCGTCACCTTCTCACGGTCACAGCTGAACTCTGGAAAGTAACCGTAGCTACTCTTTTATTGCCTGTTAGCGAAGTATTGTCCTCTCGAATGGGACAACTCTCTAAATATAGATGTTGTATAGCTGACAGACTCGAATACGCGTGCACACGCACACTCTTTTTCTTTCTTTCTTGCAGGATTAAGACCAGTTCAGTTTTATTCATGTATATAAAAAGTGTGTCTCTGCACACATAGAAAAGTGCAGACTTTAGGTATGCACATTTGATCATTTTTCCCCCAGAGCAGAAAATATTCTTACTACAGCATGCAAAATACTCCCCCCATAAGGACAAGGCATCAGCTGGATGCTGCTGCATCAACTTGCAGCCTAGAAACCATACAATATGAAAAGGAAACACTGAAACATGCAGGCTGCAATAATTCTGTTAAATAAAAATTTTAATCTGACTTTCCCTAGACCTGTGTTACTCTGCAGGCAGTGTGGTGTAGGTGCGTGTGTGATAGGAAATCGATGCTACTACTCAAAATAATGATGTGATTTTAGTAGTAGCCCTCGAGCTTTCCTCTGAAGTTGACAAGAATTAATGGAGAAAATAACGTGCCATTTCAGGAAATGGTGTTCAGGGCAGTAATCATGGTCCAGCTCAGGAAACTTCTGGATATTCAGAAAAGCGAGCTGTGTTTTTGCAGCATTTGCTCTGAGACATTTATAGCTATACCACTGAGAGACTAAAAGGATTTTTCTTAATATTGTATTTTACTTTCCTGATGTCTGAAAAGGAGTTTAGGAAGCAAGACTAAAGTTAGAGAATTGAGCAGGCGATCAAAACTCTTTTTTTTCCTGTTATTAAGTCCTGTGGGGCTGCTGCAATAGCACTTTCCTCTCTTGCGGTCCAGCTACTTGCCGTGTGTGTCCTGACTTTGCCCCCTGAGCCATGTGTGTTTCTCCTTGCTCCGCCACGGCAGGTAACCGTCCAGCAGTGCCGTGCTCCCAGAAATGCTCGCTGAGCTCGTGCAAGGAGGAAGTCTTGCCAGAACTGCTGAGATCATCCCAGAAAGACCCTTTGCAGATTGACTCTGCATCCTCAGGTAACTAACAATTTTGCAGACTTCAGCTGGCCGGGCTTGCCTTTGGAGTGAGGGAAATCACCTGGATCAGGGTTGAAAGGGGACAAAGCTGGGAATATGGTTTTATTCTGTTGATAAAAGCAGTGGGACTATAAGGAGGGAGACAGGAATAGTCACTCCATCATTAAGTGTCATGTCTTCGTGCATTCATCAGAGTTATTCAGATCCTTGTGCCTTGCACACATGAGCCCGAGGAGAATCTGCAATTAGGGACACCTGCAAAGCAATTAGCAAACTAACAGAAAGGCAGTTTTAAAGTGCAAAGGCAGCAGCTCCAGCCAGGAGACGAGAGCACAGCTGTGGGTTCCCAGCTTTCTGTGGGTCACTTAAAGGGGGCTCTCTCCCTGAGTGAGGAGTAGGGCTCGGTATTCTGGAAGGACTGCGATTGATGGGCAGTCCCTGTGGAACCCTGGGGCTGGCATGTGTTTCCCATCCACATGCTCATCTGCCTGTGTTCTGGTAGCTTTGCGTTATCCACCAGGAATCCCACAGTGGGACTAGCTGCTTTTCCTGCCCCTGAAGAGGGGAAATGCAGCAGCATAGTGTGTAAAGTCAGAGGAAGGTTTCAGACGAGCACTCCCTAATTGCAAGTGCTGCTAAGGTTAGAGACGGGGGAATTTATCACTGCAGTTTGCCAGCAGCCGCAAGGACATGATAATATTTCCTGCCATGTCAAAGTCATGTCTCCTGCTGATAATAAATGCCAATTTCTGCATGCTCAGAAGCCTCAGGTTTTCTATTTGTGCATGCAGATGTTCAGAAATGGTTTCTGTCTCAGCCAGCTATAGCCTGCATATTGATTATCCTCCCTTACACCGGGAGGGGAGACCCTGCAGGGCACCAGCACATCGACTCACCCCCTTCTGCGCCCCACCTCGCAGGTTGCCTTGGCCAGCAAGCCTCCGTGCTTACCCCCTGCAGATGTCTGCAGCAACAAGCCAATAATACCTGCTCGTACATCCCCCTTCACTGCAGCACCGAGCAGGCAGGGCTGGATTATCTTCCTGAGGAAAGGTGAGAGAGGTGGAGGCACAGGCAGGTGTGGGAACGCTCCCAAGGTCTCACGTACAAGCTCTGGAGCAGGTCTGCTGTGCAAACCCAGGGCTTGAAGGTCCCTCTCAGCTGCCTGAGATGGAAAAGCACAAGCATTATTGTTTTGTTTTGTTTTGTTTTGTTTTGTTTTGTTTTGTTTTGTTTTGTTTTTCCCTGGCTGTTCAATCATTTGTTCAGCCCCATCTTGCCTCCTGTCTGGGCTAGCTTGCAGCCCTGTGGAAATTGCCCAGCACTAATTCGTGCTGCAGAGGGGCTCCTGTCACTGGGGTGACGTGGAAGCACAGGGGCCAGATGAAGAGAATTTCTTGCAATTTGCAGTTCAACTGTGAAGTTGCCGTGTTATAAATCTATTTCCAATCCAATTTAGATAAGATAACCTTCTGTCCAAACATGGCTAATAACTCTGTACCACACCGCAGAGCGCTGTAATTATTCCTGGAGAAATAAATAGGAGCGGGCACATTTTGCTCTTTTGAAAGTACAATCAAAGCCCTCGTGGAGCTGCGTTTGAGAGATCCGGGCTGAGGTAGAGGCGTCTGTTCCCTCACTGCCACGTGTGGGATTTATATTTCAAACTCTCATTAGCCTTAATGGCAGCCCCAGCCGCCTCGCCGATGTGCTGTGCATCCCGAGCAGGCGCGTCCTTTACACCCGGGGGAGTGGTGGCCAGCGGGCGCGGGCAGCTCCTGCCCCGTGGGTCCCCAGCCCTGGCAGTGCTGCCCGCTGCGGGGAATGTCGCCGAGCCCTTGGGGAGAGGCAGAGTACTTGCAGCTGAGCCTTAGGGGGTGCTGAGTGTGCTTTTCCCAGCTTCGGCCGGGCTGGAAGGACACAGCTCCGCTCCGGACTCGGCGTTACGCTGCTTAGTCCCCGTGGGGAGATTTGGCCCCGTGCCTTGACTTGTGGTGTAGCGCTGAAAAAATGTAATGTGATTAAGATGTATCTGTCTCCGAGCTTGACTGAGGCAGAGGCAGTGACTCATACCACCTTGCTGTAACTGTCAAAACACTTGGCTCACGGGAATAGCCTTCCGCACAAAAAGCACTGATTCAATATGTTTATATTTAAACAAAACACTAAGGGTCTGATTCACTTGCGGCATTACTACAGACCCTTGTGCCTGTAACCCCGGCCAAGGAGCCCTTAGGCACGCACGGAGCCAGCCTGCTCCCACTTCAAGCAAGTATTAGAGCAAGGCTTGGTCCTTGCCAGCCTCCTGCAGAGAGGTGTCCCTTCGTAGGCTTCAGCGTTGGTGCTGGTGTGGAGGGCACAGTGCAAGGGCACAGTTCTTGCTCTCGTTCCCCTACAGACAGCTCTTTGAGCATCACCAGCACCCACAAAAGTGACAGTGAGATAGGTGGTGGTGGGATGGCAGCTACACTGAGCTCAAAAGCAGACCTTGAGCTTCTGTGGAGCAGCCCTGCAACGGGGATCACCTTTGCTTCTCTTTCTCGTCCTGTTGCTGCAGACATGCAGGCAGCATCCCTTCCCTATTGGAGAAAGGAGGTGGAAGTTGAGGCACCCATGAACAATCCATGGGAGCTGCTGGGCTGGGGAAATGGGTGCCTGGGTCCTGGAGATTTGGAATTGCTGGAATTCACTAACAGCTAGCACGGTGCTCAGCAGCTTGTTCCTACTTTGTTTTTAGAGCAGTAGCCTCCCACTCACAAGTGGAAGCATATTTCAAACCAGCCACGCCGCCCAGCCAGAGGTGCTCTTGTCATTCCTTTGCTGTTTGTTTCCCTTCCTTGCTAGTAAAGCAAGTTATGGAGGTTGTTACTAGCTGTGCTGCTTTGTCTGATGTGAAGTCTGTAGGAAATTAAACACAGGCTGACTGCTGTGCACCCAAGGGTATGTCTCTGGCTGGTGCTGAATGTGCCCTAGAAAGGAGGTGCCAGTGGGATGGTATATGAACCCCCTGCCAGGATGGTCATGTGCGTCCCTCTGCAAGATATACAATTCTTTCTCTCTGCTTCTGCCAGCCAGCATCAGCCCTCAGCCAGCTCAGGGGATGCTGAATGTCCCACGGCCACCCACCACCTCTGGGGGAGGGAGAGGGATCCCTGTGGCCATGAGCAGCAAAGGAGAGGTTTGCAGAGAGCTGGTGGAGCTGAAGGACTGAGCTGCAATGCCCTGCATGCTGTGTTTGTCTGTCTTGCCCCTGCTCTTGGGCCGGTTTTCTCCTTGCACTGCATGCCAGCAAGGTCTGCACATTCAGACTTTTTACAGAAAACCACCTGGGAGTGAGTTTTAGCATTTAGGGTCTTAGTTTGAAGGGGAAGGATAGGACCATGGTTAGCTCATCAGCCTGTGGGCTGGGTTTGGCTGCTTTCCCAGTCCTGACAGCCCAGGTGGCCACAGGAATGTCACTTCATCCTTCTGTACCTTTTTCTTCCTCAGAGTAGTGAGAGGAAAACAGTAACGTTCTCCCATCCCACGGTGTGTGGCGGATAAATGCATTTGTGGCTGTGCTCAGATAGCACAGCAGTGTGGTTTTTCACCTAGGAGAACCTAACAGCAGAGTAATTAAATGCCGTGTCCAGGCTCTGGTGTAGCTCAAAGACTAGAGGAACACCTGCAAACAGTGAAGGTTGCTGCATATGAATTGAAAGCAGTGTTTGCAGCTGCTCAGTGCTAGGTGAGCGGTGAAGACCACAGCCATACCCTTGCCCTTGAGAGCTAAGGTCAGTACAGCTGATGTCTCTGGTGCGTGCAGGCTGACCAAAACGTGGCATTGTCCTACTGCCAAGGCGGTGGTCCCTCTTCTGGGGAGATGCCACTGTTGTGTGCAATCCATGCTGGGCTGGGTCCCTGTGCAAGGCTAGGGGGCTTGGCTCCAAGCAAGGTGTTAATCCACTAGCCAAGAGTTTTCTGCCCAGATTTGTAACATCCTTTATGGGAAGCCTCCATCCTTTTTCCCCTTGAAATTTAGGGAGGAAAGGCAAGAATACTGTCTTATGAGGGGATTTCTTCTTCAGCCTCTTCTTGGGGGTTTTTGATGTAAAGGACAGGAGAGCACATTATTCCTTCCTGCCAATGAAATAGAGATGCCACCAGTCCCTGAAATAGTTGTGTGGGTATCTTTTCACTTGCACCTGCAGCTAAGACTCAAGGAATCCCCCCTGGCAGAATCCTTCCAGTGACATGAGGTCTGTTTTGGCTGTGCAATACCTTTTAGCTTTTCCACTGTGGCAGAGAAGCAGTCTGGAACGAAGTCCTTTATTCCCTCAGAAAACCTAATTTTCAAACTCCCCTATAAGGAGATCTGAGTTTGGTGAAGAAAATATATCCATAGCACCTGACTTAGAGTTACTCTAAACAGTGGCTTCAGACACTTTCTTTCCCTCGACTGCCTTCAACGTCAGCATAAGTTTTAAAAAATTAAAAGGAAACAACAGAAATTCCTTACGAAAGCAAGGGTCTGGGAGGTGATGATGCTACCTGCAAATGTACAGGTCTTCTCATGTTGTCTAGCGAATAGAAAAGTAAAATCCAGTCCTGGATCTCACAGGGACCCAAGTGTTCACCAGACTGATTACCACCGAAGTTACATAGCTCATTAAGATGCTGAATTAACACCAGGTCGCCTTTCCATGAAGATGAGTGAGCTTGGAGCAGCCAGCCAGGCCCAGCTGTGGGTGTGCAGAGAGCCCCGCTCCTCTGCAGGGCTCTGCTCCGATGGAGCAGATCTCCACTGGGCTCTTGTCCCAGCAGCCTCCATCCTCTGTGCCCTGGAAAACTAAAGCAACCAAGTGACCAAACCAGCTCCATCACCCTCCCATCGAGCTGGGGTTCTCCAGCTTCTCTGGGACAACACTACCATCTAGTGAATATGCTCTGTATTGGTTTTACAGGGAAGCTACAGAGCTCTCTGTGTGGTGTGGGGAAAGTAAAACCCATTCTTTGTCCCACACACACCACGGTGGGATGCAAGGACCTCTGTTCTGGCCCCATCCTGGTCCCTCCGGTAGTGCACGGAGACCTTCCCTGCTTGGGCATCTCGACATGCTCTGTGGGTCTGTTGCTGGCCAGGGGTTCCCAGCTTGGTTTGTAGGATCTGGAGACCCTGCCTGGCAGTAGCAGCGTGTGTCCCGTGCTGTGGTTGTCACTCCAGGGCAGGGCTTGCTGTGCTGGTGGTGGCTCAGAAATGCTTTCACATTTGCCAGCCTCTGTTATTTTTCCAGTGAGTTGAGAGCTGCAGGTCAAGGCTGACTGTCATGCTGGCTGCACCCCACCCATGGAACTCTCCTTCCCCGGCAGAACCCACATTGTGATGTTACACCACGGCAACAAGTGTTATTGAGCCTGTTTTTTCTCCTTTTGTGCAGAGCTGGTCTGATCGGGGCCTACCCAAGACATTAACGACGTCGAAAGTAGCCTACTTTAAGAGAAAATATGCAGAAGAAGAACATCTACATCAAGATTACCATGAGTATTGTCCAAAAGTGAGTAGCTCTCTCATTCCAGACCCCATCCTCCCCTAGTTTCATTCCTTGATGCTAACGCCCCGTTTACCTGCTCTTTACCCCCCAGCACCTGATACTACCCGAGGACCGGACTTGTATTCTAAAACTGTCTCTCCAGAAACTCCGCTTCCTGGATGACCCCGAAGCCTATCTCCGTAGGTCGGTATTAATTAACAATCTGTTGAGGAAGATCCACCTAGAGACAGAGAGGGAGAGCTATGAGTACTTTAAGGAGGTTCCGTGTTATAGGACTGCGTACTCTGACGCTCGAAAGCGGCTGAAGCTGGTGATGCAGGAGTGCTGTTCCCAGGCGCTCTACTATGAGGAGCTGCGTTCCTATCGCATCGTGCCTTACTCTGCCGAGGGCGCCGTTTACAGCATGGGCTACACGAGCGGCCACCTGGAGCAAAACTCTCAGTTGCTTATTTATAAAATGAATTAAAGTAGCTGTTAGACCCACTGATGTTCGTTTCTGAATGCTTGAACTGCTTATTGGGATGTTGAGAGGAGGCACTGATTGCAGATATGCTTGTGGTTGGAGGGGGATGGCTCGGAGCGGAGTGGAAGGTACTTTGGAGAACGCTCTGCGGTCCCTGCTGTTCACCCCTGGCTGTGAAGTACCTTGACACACACACAGAGCTGGTGCAATACAGAGGTCCTTACCCACAGAGACTGCACGCAATGCCTTTTGTAGAAACAAAGCTGCATTTCAGTGACCTGTGTGTAGATACAGACGTTCCAAATCACTTTGCAGTTAAATTTGGCCATCCCCGGTGGAAAGGGAGACCACAAAGCAGTGGAGGAGTCTAACAGGGAGGATTAAAATGCAAGTTATTTACTCTAAAGGTATAGACAGAAAGTTTCTTTGAGAGATGCTTTGACCATGAAGGAGTCAATGCCAAAGGAAACAGCCGTTTGCTTAGGATTTTCAGAGACAACTGACTTGCTACTTACAAGACACTCCATACTGAGATTTGCAAGAGTTTGGCTGATTTGTTATTTCCTTTACTTTTTTTTTTTTTAAAATAATTGCATTTGCCTTTTACTTAGATTCTCTCTTAGCTGGTATATACTTTATTATTTTAATAAAAACCAGAATGACTCATGGGAAAGATTGTTTCTTCAGCCCATCATCAGTGTTTCCTTAACTTCAACTGATTCACTCCCTAGCTGTTTCCCTGATATTTCTTTGCATGCTCATTTACTCTTTGGCCAGAGGTTCATGTTGGGAATAGGCAGTAATTTCTTTTTATGTGGAATATAAAAGGTAGAAAAACAATAACTCTCCTAGGTAGAGAAGGAATGTGTCTGACAGATGCTAGTAAAACCTCAGAGGTTCTCTTGATAAAACTGCTCAGCATCAGTAATAGTGTTTCAGATTAAGCGAAATGTCCAATTTCAATCTAGGAATTAACATTAGAACATGTAAATATATATTTCACAAGTTATGACATGAGAGATGTTCAGCAAATTGGTGACATCAAGCAGCACGTTTTATAGCTGCCAAAGCTGTGTGATGAAAATACCAAAGAGGTAAGGGAAAAGCTGAAGCTCCAGCAATGGGGTCAAAAGCAAAGATTGCATAGAACCTGGGGAAATGTGACTAACGAGCCTGCAAATTGGCCCTCGCTGATACACCCGCAGCTCACGTGTGGGTGACTCACAGCCCAGAATTGCTGAACAAATATATGAGACGATCCAAAGCCTGTCAAAATCTCCAGGTCTCTTGGCTTGCAGGGAAGAAACTGGCTTTGCCTTGCTGGCTATCACTGCTTTAAAGCTTTAAAACCAAGTAAATAATAGCACTCACATCGCTGGAGGCAGGGCTGTATCTAAGAACCTAATATTTTATTTTGAAAGGCTTTGCTCATGCAGATGAGGCTGATGCTATTTCGAAAGCATTATACAGGATGAACTAATCCCATTGCTTGCCAGGGACGTGCTTCATGTAGGATTCTTCCTGCAACCCTGCTTAGAGCATCCTAGCTGTGTGTGTGTTGCACGTATCACCACAGCTCTTGGGCACGTGTTGGCGCAGGAGAAAGGACAGGCAAAAGCAGCAAAGTTAACTCCAGCACCAGTCGTTAGAAGCCAGTACAGGTTTAGCGGACAGAAAGATACACTGAAATCCGTATTTTTTTTTTTTTTTCTTTTTAATGAAAAAAAAAAAAAAGAAAACTCAACAGTCTGATTGAAAACAAGGATAACCTGCAAACTGGAGAACATAAACAGCACAGATACTGTGGGAAGGCTGAAAAAACAGGGCAGGGCTGTTTGGGAGGTGCTATGGTGAGTGTTCAGCTTTTTGTTTGGATTTTCAGACAAGGCATATTTACTAGTCCCTACAAAAGGGAGACTTTAAACCCTCAGTCAGTGTAATTTAGTGTCAGAGCCTCTTGGCTCTGTGATTATATTTTTGCTGCCCCTGGGCTTGCACCAGCCCCGAATCACATGCACAGTTCCCCTCACATTTGGCATAGTTTGGGAGATCTCCAGCTAAAAGTGGCCGTGCCCATCTCAACAGGGGCCAACTGAGAAAGGCCAGGCTAATTCTTAGGTGTATGCCACAGCTCCAATGCTTCCAGTAAAAGCTGGCAGTGATACCCCTCTGCTGCCTGGGCTGGTGATCCGGTTGGTAGCTGTTGTGAGAGGTGCCCCTATCCACCCCAGAGCTCTCTGGCCTCGGCTGGCACCTTGCATGGCTCATGCAGACTTAGGGGCTGGGGCAGGGACATTAGAAGACTGCTAGGTGGAAAAGGAAAATTACTTCTTTCTGATTTTTCAAACTGTGTCATTTTCTGCTCTGAAGTGATCTGATTTACGCATCTTTTTTCCTTCGTCCATTTTTGCCTGAATTCATAATGATCTAGCAGCTATATGAAATGCTAACATTTTTTTTTTTTTCTCTCACTGACCTACTTTATTATGATCATGGGATGATTATGACCTGAATAATCCAAACTTTTAACATAAAATTAATGTTTCAGTTGAATGAAAAAGCTCAGCATGATTAAAGCCTTTAACGTCACCTGAAAACCCCTTTGCCCCTGTCAGATTCATCTTTGAAAAGTAACTGTTTTGCCTGCTGGAAGAGGCAGATATTTTCTTGCCCATTGAAAGCTTCTCTGATAAGGTGTTATGATAACTGAGCAGATAGACAAAAATCTGGACCAGATAACAAAACTCCTTGGGCTACTTGCAAAAGAGGTCGTTATCTTACTCATGTTTTTCTCATGTGTTGTGTTGTTGAACAAAAAACATTGGCTTTATTTTTTTTTTTTAATTTTATTAATTTCTATTTGCTCTAGGGGCTGTTAAAATGGATTATTTTGTTCTGGAAAACTAATTGGGTGTTTTATGGTTGGCTTTTTGATATGAAATTGAATCAAAGGTCCACAATTGTAAATATTTTGAGTCTGTACAATTTCTCACTGCCTTCTGCTTTGCACAGTGATTTGTGCTGTTGAAACGTGGGTCTGAAATATTCTGCTTTAGTCTTAAAAAACATAGTTTATAGGGTGATAAAGAAGGATAAAGGTGCAATAACATTGCAAGTTACTCCTGAAATGTTTGATTTGCCACTTTTTGGATTATATACTAATTTTAACATTTAGTTACCAAGCTACTGAGTACCAGCATTTTAATACAGCTACATGCAGTGATTTTTCTTTTTTGGTTTTGTAGCTACAGTTCAGCTCTTCTGGCTTCTGATGTGTGAATCTGTCTGTAGGTGGTCAACAAGAGATATAGATATATTCTATTATGACTGCATTAGGAACTCCCACGTATAGGCTATGTTTGCAATGGATGCAAAGAAAGTCCTTCCTTCCCTTTGACTCAGTTGCCTTGGAGATAGTACATTCATCAGAGAGAATTCAGACGAGCTGGGTGGCAAGGACAGGCTTTGTAATGACAGCTGATCATTTTGGAAACGACTGGCTTAGGACATTTTCGTCTCGGAATAGCAGCACACTTGACTGTAATTAGCATTTCAGTGAGTTAAGTTTTCTTTGTGCCAATTTTCCCTATCTGGCTGCCAATGCTGGGCCTGATTCTGGGTGCAGAAGGGGCCGTGGTGGCTCCGTGGGGCATGGGTACATGCACAAGGATACCTTCTGGAGTTGCAGGAGCTAAAGGGTGCCGTGAGAGGTGCATGTGCCAGAGGCAGCTTAGCTCAGCAGGGCAGTGTTTCTCCTGCATGACCTAGTGCAGACACCCCAACGTTTTAGGACCCTAATTGTGTAAATGCTTCAGTTTCTTTGCACAGACCCTCTTGCTGAAGCCAGGGAGGCTCCTCGTGTACCTGACGCTCAGCATGTGTGTGAGCGTGTGCAGGGCTGGGGCTGCTGTGCACTGGAGAAGCACTCTTCCATCGCCTAATTATCAGTGAAAGTGATTATCAAGCTGCCGCTTGACTTCTTGAATACATTTATATATTGCACTGTAAATGGAACTTTTGTTTTCAGTGAATGTGTAGAGTATATGGACTCTCGTGCCTTAAAGTCCCATCCTCATAGGAGCCTTTGTGTGTGTTCTGTAAATCTACAAGCCACCCACAGCTGAGAACTCCATGCAGAGCCACTTTGGTCCTTGGCAGGGCCTTGGGAACCACGGCCTCAGTTTGCCATGACCACAGGGGGGCACGTGGCAGTCCCCTCCTTGCTTCTTTTTCAGATTGCTCTCCTCTTCGCCCTTCATGACACTCTGCGTTTCTGGGTCCTGTTCTGGGTTACCTACCACACCAGGCACCCACCACGGGAACTCAGAAAGTTGTAAAAAAGTTGTCTCCAGCTTTTAGATGCCATCTGTACAGCGTGCTCTCAGCAGGGAACCATGATTGCATAGAACGACTGTGGCAGGTGTTGTCAAGTGTATCAGCCTATATTTGACAGGATTAACAAGGCAGAAAAGAGAACACCTATTTCTATGGAAATGCATGAGCCTGCATTATGTTAAAGACATGGTGATTATACACCACTTAATTGGAATAATACCGACTGGTTCTATAATAAAAAATGGCTTTTTAATGTTTAAAATGACTTGGGACCTGATTAAAGGTTTTTATGAGATCGTTTTCTAAAATGAATAGTAGAAAAATGTATATGTATTTTAAATATACATATGATGTGCATGTTATTAATAAAGCTCTATTTCTATTGAACCAGATGGACTCTCACTGAATCTGTGCTGTTTGATTTACAGTTGACATGTAATGTTACCAAAGAAAGGTTCCTACCACCATCAATCCCCTGAAAAATTTATAAAACACGGATTCTTTGAGGGACCTGGATCCTGGGGGTAAACCTGGGCCCACCTGACATATCTGGTGTGCAGAGCTAGGGCAGCTCTTCTGGATGCTGTTCAAACCCTGGCATTCACATATCCTGTTCTGATCCCATCATTCACATCCTAACTTGCCTATGGGCTTGCAAGACCCTTCTCCTTTTCCTTGTTTATTTACTTTATTTAACAGGCTGCAAGGAACTGTTTTCCTAATGATGTTTTGCCAGGCACCTTCCAGATGCTGCAGAAGGGTCAAAGATAAACTATGTAGCTATTGAAGCAGTTTGGAAAAATGGAAATTTTTACTAAGCATCCTAATTATAATGGAAAGATCACCTTCTCCCTCATCTGCAGGGCTTTTCTTTAGGATTCTTTTTCCCTGCAGAAACTGAAATGACACTCTGCAAACAGTAAAGGGATATTGAAAAGGAGAAATATTTATAAAAGGATGAACTTTCTCCTGTGAGCAGGACCCTCTTGAAACAGCCACAGGGAAACACGCCCCAGGGCTACCCATGGCTAGGAGAGAAGAGCTGCACGTTGGCAGTCTGAGGACAGCTCTGAAACCACTGATCCCGAGTCCTTACATACCTGGTTCAAATGTTGTGTTACCAGGACTAAGCAGCCACCACCCAAATCCTGAGATGTCCTCTATCACACACAGCCCTTTACCCCTCTCTAAACCAAATCCTCTTTTTAACCAAGAAGCAATACCTAGATCCTGGTGTGGGTATGTGCACGTCTTAGAAGACTGGGTGGCTTAAAAGGACGAGGCTGCATGTCTTGCCTCTTTCCTCCCCATGCGACATGTGAGTGGCCAAGGGCCTCCAGGGTGGCAATAGCTCTGGCACAGAGAGATGCATTCACATGTCCAAAATTCCTCCTATATCCTACGTGGGAGCTGCTACTTCTGAAGATACAGAACTGGTAGGAGATGCTTGGGCTTGGTCCAAGAGTGGAGAGAACTGCTGTAGTGTGGAAATAAAAGGCAGTATAGCAGCTTCCCACCTCCCAGCACAGCCACGCTGTGTTGTCCAACCCATGCAAACACTCTCCCACCACGGATATTTTCAAAGCTGTGGGAATCATCCTGTCACAAGGCCAATTCTGCTGCAGACTGGAGGTGGGGTCCGCTGGGCCAATTTCTGTGCTGTTAAAGGGGGTGGTGAAAGCATCGTGGCCAGACTACCGTGGGCTTGCTGCCTCCCAGCTGTCTCTTTTTGCTCTTTATGGCCATTTTATGGCATCCACTTTGAATTGAAGCAGCTGCTGGGCTGCCCTACCTCAGCACTGCCAGCCCTGAACTTGTGGAGCAGCTGGTGCAGGACCTAGGGAATCCAGCTGAAAGCTGTAATTCACCATTACTTCCCACACTGCCTGCATTTCAAGGCTTAATTAATTCAGGCTTTAAGACCAGCAGCACTATTCACCAAACCAGGTGATGCTTTGAGCTTCTGGCTGAAGTGTGCTGCAGAGCATTGCAGCTTCCCAGCTTTTCTAGCACAGCAGGACAGTCCATGTAGGCTTGCTGCCTGCAGCCTGATGTGCCATGGGTGGTGAGTTATCCCCAGCTGGGCTGAATGGTGCCAAATTGTAGCTCTTATTGGTGGAAGGTGGCTTTTCTTGGTACAAACTGCTTAGTGTAAATTGTCAATTTGCAGCAAGAAAGGTTGTGTGTCATGTCTGCTGACAAGGAAGAGGAAGGATGGCTGGGAAGGTAAAGCTTTTTCTCCCTGTAAGGCACCAGAATCCCCTGTTCATAGCATGGAGCTGATGTTCCTCTCCCATCTTATCCTTTGAGGCTCAGGACCAAGCAGCAGTTTCAGCTGTACTGAGGCCAACCCATTATACCATCCACTACGGTGCCCTCCAATTTAAGTGCCCAGTGCTTCCAGTACAGTCTGGGCAACTGGTGAGCTCATGGCCCTCTGGGATGCTGGAGGGAGCCACAGGGGTCTGGCAGCCTGTCCCCATACACAGCTGGGCTATTCAGTTCCAAACACAGCGACCATTCCCAAAGGCTGGTTGCATCCTGCCCCAGTCAGACAGGGTCCTTCCCCAAGGGCAGTGCAGGCAGAGTTTGCAGATCAAGGTGATGTCATGCAGGGAAACTTCAGTATTTGGTGGGGACATGGAGCCACAGACCTAGAGCGTGATACCATTCACTGTCCCCAATCTGTTCTGTGGAATCGGAGCACCATTGCTGATGATTCCAATGAGATGGGCCCCGTGCTTACAAAATTATTGTAAATACCTATTTTTTTCTACGAATTTTTGTATCTAAGGCACCTTGGTCCCGTTTGGGGGCACAGGCCTGTATGCAGATAGGTGAAGTGAAGACATGTCTCCTCTGGAGGAGACCCAAAGCTCTGTTCTCTAGTTGCTGCTCAGATGTGTGGGCTGAAGAATAAAAAGGCTTTTGTGGGAGTAGTTGAATTGCTACAAAGATCTGTGATGGAAAAGGTGGAAGGCCTCAGCTTGTAGGATCCTTGCACTGTGCTACCAAGCAGTTACTCCTCATATGTGTGACTGTTTTACCTGGGACACGGGTCTGAGTGAAGTAGTGGCCATGGGCCTATGGACCAGTTTGGTGACATCTTACCTCGTTCCACTGCAGATAAAAAATCAGTGCTGTGAGCGTTGAGAGGGAGACTTGTGGTGAAGCTGAGGAATGCTCCTGGAGCAGGCTGTCCACCGGGAGGTGGCACTGCTGTACTGAGGGACTGCAGAGAGCTGCGCCTTGGGGCCCGCCGCAACCCCGGCCCGGGGAGCTGTGTCCTGGGCCCGGGGACGGGGGCAGGGACCAGGCCCCAAGGACTTGGTTGTCCCAGGACAGGCAGCCGCAGATCAAAACACGCTCTAGACTTGTTTTGCAACATCGTTTTGAGGTTTTCTTTAGCAGTTGGACCCAGACTGTGTAACAGTCTTGCTAGTTTGATGTAAACTCTCCGCGGTTCTCTTAAGAAGCAGTACGGTGCTGAGTGCTGCAGAGGTCTGACATGAGCCTAACAAAATGCAAGGAGCTGCTCTGATTTATTCACAAGAGACCCTCTTCATGGTCTGGTGTCAAGAGGGTGGACATAAACCTGACCCGCGGTCTGCCCGGGTGCTCACATCAAGTAAAAAAGCGGTGGCAATTGTCACAAGGTGTGAATGGAGTTGTCTGTGCTGGGCCCATGTCCTGCCCCTCCTCCTTTCACTCCTTGAAGGACCTGAATGGCAGCAAATAACCCCTACATTGTGCAGCTAAGAGTTAGCTAATACAGTGGGGGAAATGCCCCTGGCTGACCAAGATCTTCCAGATCTACCATCTGAACATCAATATTGACTTTCAATGCAAAGGTGATGAGAGATCAACTGCAATTATGGCATTTGAAATGGCAGCAATGTCCTCTAGGGATTGGGACTGAGCAGGAAGTAGCCCAAAGCCAGTGTCTAACCTGAGTGTGGTGGTTTGGGCCTTATCTGTATGCCAAGAGACTGAGCAGCCAGGATTGGACCTGAACTGGGATGGGAGAGTTCCCTGATTGCCAGAATATAGAATCATAGAATGTTTAGGGTTGGAAGGGACCGCTAAAGGTCATTGAGTCCAATTCCCCCTGCAGTGAGCAGAGACCTCTTCAACTAGAGCAGGTTGCTCAGGGCCCTGTCCCACCTGATCTGGAATGTTTCCAGGGATGGGACATCAATCACTTCTCTGGGCAGCCTGGGCCAGTGCTACATCGTCCTCACTGTAAACGTTTTCTTTCTTATATCTAGTCTAATTTGCTTCTCTTTTACTTTAAAACCATTACCTCTTGCTCTATCACAACAGACCCAGCTAAAAAGATTAGAATCATAGAATGGTTTGGGTTGGAACAGACTTTAAAGGTCATCTAGTTCCACCCCAATGCCGTGAAGGTGTCTCCCCACCTTTCTTACAGGTCCCCTTTAAGTACCGAAACTCTGAAGTGGAGTCTCCCCAGGACCTTCTCTTATCCAGGTTGAACACCACCAACTCTCTTAGCCTTTCTTTGTAGCAGAGGTGCTCCAGCTCTCAGGTCATTTCTGTGACCCTGCTCCCACAGGTTCATGTATTTTTTTATGCTGAGGCACACCCTGGATCTGGTTTGAGGAGCAGCTTGGCAGAATGACACCATGCTGAGTCAGATGAGACCAGGCATGGAGAAGCCTTGCTCCTCCAGAAGCTTCACCTGGCTCAGCTTTGTGCTTTCTGCTGTCTGTCCTCAGCCCCTGAGCCTGGTCCTCCTGAGATGGAGCCCACTCAGAGAGGGGGATGGATTTAATATCTTCTGTGTGCTTGTACCCCCTGTATCCTTACAGAGAGAAGCAGCAGCCACGGTTGCTCATTACGATACACATGTCCAGAAAATGCATGGCTGTACGGTTTGATTTCCACCACTGGAGGGCTACATCTACCTGCAGACTTTACTGAGCTTACATTAAAACCAGAGCACCTGCCACCACCAGAAATGGGCTGTACCAGCGTAACTGGGGAAGGCTGAACAGCAGAAACTTTTCTTTGGGGGAAAACCTGGCTGTAAATGTCATTGTTTTGCAGTGAAAGTGCTTTTTTTTCCCCCTGTTGGAAGCTTTGTGGTTAGTTTTAATAAAGGCAGTAGGTTGGGAGGGAAGAGGGGAAATTGCTTCAGGATATTTGGGCTATGAATATAGGAGCTTTAGTTTGTTTTGAGCTGTGCTCCTTCTCTCATAAATTAAATACTGGGCATATGTGCCATCCAAGGTGAAGAGGTCCTTGATCTCCTGAACATACTGCAGCCATTTATTTATGTGTTGTGCTTCAGCTGGGTGGTAGTACCTGGCAGCTTGGCTCTTCTGGTCTCCAAACCTCAGCCTTCCTCAGCCCCTGTGAGCTTGGCAGGCTTCCCCAGAGCCCAGCTGATGGGCTGAGCTCCCTTTTCCTTGTTAGCTCACCAGAGAGTAACATGCAGGCAGGCAGCTTGAGCTTGACAAAGAAAATATCTAATCTGCAGATGTGTTAAAGAGTTGTGCCTCTCTGGGGGTCTTTGCTCAGGATTCTTCTTGTTGTTTTTTATCAGCTTCACACAGACTTTGCAGATTTCTGTTCCAGCTTTGAATTCCTACAGCTTACAGACACAGCAGAGCCACTAGACACATGAGCAGCAAGCCAGGTATGGCCCCAAGCCATCTTTGTCCCCATTTTAACTTCAGGATAGAAACTTACTGTTTCTGGATAGAAACTTCATGACTGACTCTCAGGGAATGCTTCCTTGGCAACAGGAAACCCTTCGGTTGACTCCCCTTGTGATGGCACACACTTGGCAGGGTGACTTTGTTGCTTGCCCAGTTGGATCTATCATCATTGCCTTTTTCTTGCGCTGTCTTGGGCCCAGACTTCTAGGGGTTGGTGAGGGGATTCAGTTAAAATCGGTAATGTTCCTGCCATGGCTTGAATAAAGCTCTGCTTGGACTACAGAGGGCAGCAAAGTGTTCAGAACACAGCAGACTTTCTCCTGAGCTAATTTTAGCAGCTGCAGCTCTGCTGGAGAAGTTTGCTGCAGCTGAGAAGAGGAATGGGGCTCCAGGGTAAAGGACCAAGTGCCAGCCAGTGTGGGCAGACCAGGCAGGTCCACCCTTCTTGCTGCTGGTGACTGCTGTAGCATGTTGCTCTTCACAGACACCTGTGGAAATGTGTTTGCCAGCTTATGTACCAGCTAGGAACTACCTGGGATGGAAGATTGTGCTTTGTCTTGTCCAGGCTACAGTGTGATAGTTAATTTGTTAATTTTTTTTTTCCCCACCTAAGTATGTGGTCTCTCCTGAAAAGACAGAGGAGCAAGTAAGGAAAAGCTGCCAGAATGAAACCACAGGCAAGTATTCCACAGATAGTCTCCTGCATTGCTTGCAGCAGGTTTCACTTGCCTAGAAATCCCTCTGCACCTCTCTTTGGTGCTCCTCACTAGATGTTGGGTAGGGAAGCATGTAACTGGTTCAATAAAAGCTTTTGTGGATCTTTTTGTTTTTTTTTTTTTTTAAGAGGCCTTTCTAGATGAGAGCTTTTTAATGCTGCACCTCTCTGTGTCTCTCACCCTCCCCTCCCAGATGACCATGTTCCCTTTAAACTCTTTTGAAAATACCACCTTTGATAAATAAATCAAACAGCATTGTGCTTCAGAATCACTAACGGGATCTGATGCTGGTCAGTGAGCAAACTGTTCCCTCTGAAACTCTTACAGAAAGGGAATCAGCTGTATTCGACATCTTGGCTCCTCCTGGCACATTTTTTAGAGTGAGACACTGTTTTTCTGGGAACTCATGTTATTGTTTTCTTTTTAGTATTAAGAAACTGAATACAAATGTGCCAGAAGAAACAGCCTTGCAGGCCTGTTAGTTCCTTTTGAACCACTTCTGGATCATCTAGAGCTTTTATGGACCTGTAACGTGGTAACGTGTCTCTGTATGAGAAGATGTCAGCATGGGGAAGGCCAGCAGTGCTTGCTATTTAACAGGGTGGGAATGAATGTGCAGGAATGGAGTGAAATATAGGTCTGTCCATTGCCCATGCATTCTAGTCAAGCTACTTTTGCCTTTCCTGCCTGTGGGATGGTGTTTGCAAGAGAGCATTATGGAAGGCTGTCCTATAGATATCTGTACATGTACTGCTCTTCTATATAGACAGCTTCTGTTCCAGTTCAAATGTCTGCTGCCATCCTTTTACATGTACAAACCCCAGCTGGAATAATGTATTAACACAGTGAAACAAACATTGAACTGGTTATTTTGGGTGGTTTCTTCCTTTTAAGGATAGTTTTGATGGACTGATTCAAGGCACAAACTCTTCTAAAGCCCTGGTAGATGTTGACCAAAATAGCTCTGCACTGTTATTCCTAGGTAGGGATATTTCAGCTTTTTCATGGAACTATATTGAGGGCTTAGCTAAGCTCAGAAGGAGCTGGTAGGTAAGATTTTGTTAAATTCCAGCTGAATTCCCCTCTCAGGCTCCATAAGGGGTGAATGCAGGTCACCTTCCAGAAAGCGTCCAGTCTTGGTGTAGAGACCCTGTCTTTTCCAACTGGATCATCCCACAGGTCACAACCACTGAAATATGTGGCTTTTTTTGTAAATTCCTTTTTTTAAGAGTCTAATTTCTAACTGAAACTGATCTGGACTCAGCTTCTAGCTACGAGCGTTTTGTTAAGCCTCTCTCCTGGATTAAGAATCCCTTTTAAGTGCCTGTTATCTTCTTCATGTGAAGACAGTGGCATCAAGTTGCCTCCCACTCTCTTCCTTTTCAGAATAAACAGATTGATCTCCCTGTCTGTGGCTAAAAGGCCTGTTCTAAACCATCTATCAGAACTTCACTAGGGTATCTGGGGCTGAAATGGGACCGTAGTCACTGAGTCTTAGGCTAAAGTGATTTTCTAAAGGATGACACGAAGCACTATTTCTTGGCCAATACAGAGTGAAGTCTCTTTTATCTAGTTTATTGACTCTTGCCTTTTTATGTTTGTTTTAGTATTTTGGACACTAAGATGCAAAATTGATTTTGGATATATCACCCCACAATGCCAGGAGACAGCTCTGTTGGCTGAGGGTGCAGATGTCTTCGTCAAGATCAGGATATTAACTCTTCTCTTTAATTTCAGATCATACTGGAGGAAGAAGATGAAGATTGACATGCATGCTGGCAGGGGCCATGGAGATGGGAGCTTTGAACTCAGGAAAGGCTAGCACTCAGTCTGTCTGCTCCAAGTGCCAGTGGGCTATTTATGGGGCACAAGCTATTAAACAGTTTATATTGGTTCCCTACTGGGGACAGTAACAGTTTCTCATTGCCTCACCTGTGTTGGGAAAACAGAATCTTGAACTCTGATATGAAATTCTCCACAGATAAGATATCTGTTCTTTCACCTGCCCCAAGGGTATTAAAAAAAAAAAAAAGGCTGCATGTTAAAAGAAAAAGGAGGAGAAAAAAAATGTGGACAGGCAGGAGAAATAGCCCACGTTTCTCCTGGAATATTGCTCAAGCTGTTGTTTGCAGTCCACCATCCTGTGTCTTGAGAGCGCTGGAGCTCCTCTGATCACTCAAGTCCTGCAACACCTTGGTTCTTGCAGCCAGCACAGGGAGGTGTTAGGTGTTAGTGTTAATCAGGAAATACAAGCCTGGGAAATCCTACTCTGTCCCTCCAATATGAACTTCAGAAATTCTGAGTGCTTCTGTCATCAATACTAGAAGCTGCCACTGCGGAGCAGGAACAAGAGAAATGGCTGTTAAATCAACATTAGATTAATATTTATAGTGCTATGACTGATGAGGGGACACTTTGCCTTAACATTGATATTTAAAATCTATCCCAATCTCTGTTGCAGGACTGGATCTTCTCCCCCTGGAAAGCCCTGTGTTAAACTAATGAAATATCCAGAACATGCCTCCATTAGAAAATCCCCATGTTGAAAACCTCTTGTGTGTAAAATTCAGATGACTTAAAGTGGCCATTGAAGCACGTTGACTCCTTTTTTTGAAGCAAACATCCCCTGATGCAGTGCAGAATTCAAGTGCATGTGGTGGGATGGGGACTGGGACTGCTGATGGGGAATGCAGAAGCAAGTGAAGGCCAGAAACCAGTTTAATGGTGACTTGTCACATGGGTAAGTTTGTGCAGAGAACTTTGCTACTGGCTGATAAATTCCTGGGGAGGATGCAGAAAATGAAATATTGCCCTGTGCAGTAAGAATTGAGGTGGTACATAACATAGATACACATATGGTGTATGTCTGGTTATGCTCTTGACAGTATCTAAGAAGGCAAGGAAGCATTATCCCATATCCTCTATACTAGCAGTAGTTTTATTCATCCCAGTTAGTTACTGGTTTGTACTCCTGCTTCTCTTTTATCAAACATATTAAAACTCCAATATTTTTAATAATTATATCAGAAACGTAACAGACAAAAGCCCTTTTTTTCTGGTAGCTCCCTTGCTTTCCATTGAAAGAAGACAAACTTCCTTGTGTGGGAGAAAAAAGACATTTAACAATCTGTGTCTTTCGATGTATTTTTTTATGGACAAATTAAGGAGAGGTCAAGGATGGAATGACAAAACCCTGAAATAAGAAGACTATGAATTAAGTCAAGCGTAAAGCTGTGGGCCTGGCCACTGTGTGTTTGCTTTTTTTGGGGGAAAGGAAATGTATGGTTGCAGCTTTGGTAGTAGGTAGTCAGGCATGCTTCACCTCTCTGAAAGGATCAATAAAATAGAAAGTTTTCTTTCTGGAGGCCATAGCAATGATACAGATTATGAGATGAAAGTGAACACTTCGGAAAAAAAAAATTATATCACTGTACACTACTAACTCATTGTCTGTCTTGGCAAGCTATGTTGAATAGAAAGCTTTGATTTCCTTGTGATAGTCCTTCTAATGAGAGTACATTGCCCCTCACGAGGAGGATGTAAAGTCAAACGTTCATAACAAGCAAATGTGAAATGTGTTGGCTGTGACAGGTCATGGTTAGTATATGGCCATGAATGTTTTGCAAATCAGAATGTCCCTTGACAACTCATTAAGTGTGGCCTGTTTTTTTTTCTGTCTCATACAGTCCCATTAATTTGTCAGCTCAAGGCTTTTTTTTTTTTTCTCTTTTAATTTTATATTCTTGCTGTCTCTGAGAATGTTCTAACTACCTGTCTAATCTCAGCCTATAGAAAAAAAAAAATAAATCTTTGTCAGAAAGTTACGTCACGAAGTTTTCCTGCCAGAGTGAAAGGATGACCACGTGACCTGGTTGTCCATATCCCAGCTGAAACCATCACTCACTGGAGGTAAATGGCAGGTGTGAAAGTCTCTTCTACCCTGATGATGCTGAATGCTCCTGGCACTCTCTGCTCTGATCTCACACAGACGTGACTGTGGCAGTGCTGTGGAGCTGATAAGTGGGACTGTTCAGGAAACAACTGTTTTCAAGACTTCTAGTCTGAAAAGTGGAACCTTCATCCTCTTTGGAGGAGTCAGAGGGAAATACAGACTACATTTGGAAAAGATTGGCTCCTGTCATTCATGGGAGTAAATTCTTCTCCAAGGTGACTGGTGTGTGACAGTGAACAGGATGATCCTCATCTTAATAAGCAGTATTACAACTTTAATTTTTTGTTTTTTAAATTGATTTAATATTTGCCTGTTTTTGAAGCAATTTATGGCTCTGCGCTTCTGTTTCTCAGTGCTGCTTTCAGACCCAAGGAACCACTGTAGTAATAAATTTCACAAATAACTTTGGCCTGAGGCCAAGTGAACTTTAGGGGGAAAAAAAAAAGAAACAAAACAGAGAATCAAGTGGTAGAAACCTACAGGGACTATTTGTTATATTTTTGGTGAAGGAATTAAGGGCATAAAAGTGCTTCTTGATTTGGGATGTATCTAGTGCTGTGTTATACACAGCAGCCCTAGAACTGTGATTTGTCATTTACTTATAGTTTGTGCATGGTCCAGTTTTAATCCTTGTCCTGGTTCCGTGTAAAAA
>NW_008623103.1:0-478 GCF_000691845.1 Merops nubicus | reverse complement strand
GCTGCCCTGAAAATGTTGGCTATCTCCATAAGGAAATGGGATACTTGGTTAACTAGGATATGTAGAAGATTTAATTACTCAACAACTTTTTTGCCTCTGATTTCATTACCAAGTGCTCCAGCTGTATCACCCAATTTGCAGAAGGCAAAGGTAAAGAATGGGAGAATGAAGAGCTACTCACTGTAGGAGAAGATCAGGTTTGAGACCATCTCAGGAACCTGAAGGTGTACAAGTCCAGGGGACTTGATGAGATACATCGATGGGTCACAAGGGAACTGGTGAAGTGGCTAAGCCACTATCCATCATTCTGAGAAGTCATGGCAATTCTGTGAAATTCGTAATAACCATAAAACAGGGAATATAACACTCATTCCTAAAAAGGGGAAAAAAAAGGGAACTAAACTAATCTTTGTGCCCAACAAGATCCTGGATTGGATACTCCTGGAAACTATGCTAGAGAACACGGAAAATAAGGAAG
>NW_008623102.1:0-1918 GCF_000691845.1 Merops nubicus | reverse complement strand
GCTCATGTTGAGCTTCTCATCCATCAGATGAACTTCAACTCATTTTGCCTCTCTGAAATTTTAGTGAAGATAAACATGATCATATCTGAAATATTTCAATAGAACTCTTAAATGCCATATTCCCTCTTGGTATCCCTGATTCTTTTTTTACTCCTGGGGACAAAAGGAAGTGATGGTGCAATAATTTCAACAAAAGAGGTTCCTGGTCCCACTTGAAATTTAAAACTACTATAAATGCCCTCTGGAAGATAACAGAGCTGATATCAGATGCCAAACAGTGCCATAGGTTAAGAAGTAGAGGTTGCTAAGGAAAACAAGGTGGAGGACGTTGTGCTTTAAGGGGGAGTCTCAGGGGATTTTAGCGTTTTTCTTATGAAATCAAGAAGTGAAAGGTCTGTGCTTTTGAGTCAGGAGTGGTGCTTTGACTGCAAGGCACACTGTGGGTTGAGAGAACAGGGGTTTTGTGAATTTTGGGTATCAGAACTTTAATTTAGAAACACTGTCATTTTCCTATGTGCATGCAAACAAGGAGAACTGGGTGTAATTTGTATTGAAATTCTAGTTATTCTATTTACTACTCAACTGTGTGTAGGGAATTAATGACTATTAAGTCTGGTGTGGGTGAAAATTTGCCAGATGATTGCTAGAGACTCATTTGCTGACTGAAAATAAAAGGATGAACCCTTTTTTTTTGTGTGTATGTGGAGAGGGTGGCAGGTAGCTGTAAGGGAATACCTGGGCCTGAAACTTCTCACAAAAAAAAAAGGATTGTCTTGAATGTGTGAAAACTTGACATTTCTTTAAATATTTATAATAGTTGAAATATTATTTCTGTTACTTTGAAATGTCTAGTTTTATATTTATAAAATATTCATATATTCAGTGGTTCATATTGAGTTATTTTAAAACATAAGTTGCTCTTAGATATGTTTAAACAGATTGAATCTAAATGACCCTGAACTTTAATTGCTTTCTTGTAATTTTGCTTCAAATTTTTCAAAATTTAACTCTTCTGATAGGAGCAGTAATTTTCAGCCAACCTAATTTACTAGTTCTTTGATAAGGTCAGTGTCTGAAGCCATCGTAGATAGTTGATCCACAAAAAAACTGATATTCATGCATATATGGTGAATATGATCATAAGTATATATATATATGTGTGATGAGTTACTAGTAGAGTTCATCATGTAATGGAAGAGATTAATTCCCATAACTAAATTTATGGAAGCTATTTAATGGTAAATTGGCATATTATTCAATAATCCACATGGCTGAAAAATGAAGTCTTCTCTCAGGAAAACTTATCTGACAACAACACAGGCATATGGATCAAGTCTGCTGTTGGTTAGTATTAAGCATTAGAGCTGAATTAATATGTTAAAGAGTTCAAGGCAACCACTTGTTTTCCAAGGGTACTCTGTATTGACTGTTGCCCTGCTGATCTGTTCCATGGCAGGAAAAATTGAGTGATCAGCTGCAGTAGTGTATGGTGAAAATACCTGCAATCTTCCTGTTCAATTTCAGTCTGCATTCTTGTCAAGACTGTGCTTTCATGCTACATTAATGCTGAACTTAATTGATTGCTGTCATCTGTGTGCCATGTCACTTCAGGGATGGGGCCTGAAAGAAGAGTGTTAGTTGATAGAGTAAGGGAACATGTCGTCAGTTTCTTCCTGAAATGAAGTCTACTTCTTTAACAAGTATACCCATATGCTACCTGACCAGAGTAACTGTGAAAGTTAAAGTAACTACAATTATCGTTTATTGTTAGTTCAGCTATGCCATTAATTGTCCAGGTATTAACACATTATATGTAAAAAGCATTTGAAAGGCACATTTCTCTGAATTTCTAGCTGCTGTGCTATCTCTTCTCATAATTTCATAGAATCCAAGAATGTCTGGGCTAGAAGGGACCTCC
>NW_008623101.1:1108-1392 GCF_000691845.1 Merops nubicus | reverse complement strand
GGGCTCGTTTCGTGGTCTTGGGGTTTACTCCGTTTTCCCTTCGAGCTGGATCCGGGCCGGGGCTACGGGGAGTGCGGAGATCTGCCTTGCGCGGGGGCTTACGCGGGGCTCTCAACCTCGCGCGGGAAGAGGAATTTGGAGCGATGCTGTTTTGGGGCAGGACACACCCGGGGCATTGCCCCGGCGGGCATCACCACCCCCTCCGGGACACCGCAGCAACAAACCCCCCTCCCCCAGAGCGATCCGTGCTCCGCGGGGCACTGCGCAGCCCTGCGCGCCTCTCC
>NW_008623101.1:827-1051 GCF_000691845.1 Merops nubicus | reverse complement strand
AAAAACGACTCACCCACCCCTGCGGAGGGGGCATTTTTGGTGAGGACACCTTTAAAAGTGCTCCTGCGATGGGCACGGGGGAGCTGCGCTCTTCCAGCCGCTCTCCCCGCCCCGGCGATGCCCCTTCGCCACCCGCCGGGCACTTCTAGGAGGGTTTCGTAGTTAAAAGTCGGTTTCTCTCAGCAAACCCCGGCTGCTGGGCTCCAAGAAGGGGGCACAAGCTG
>NW_008623101.1:306-697 GCF_000691845.1 Merops nubicus | reverse complement strand
AATTGGACTTGGCTCGGTACAGTTGCATTGGTTGCAATTTCGTTTGGCTTGGTTGGGTTTGGTTTGTCATGGTTGAGTCGGGTTGGGTTTGGCTGAGCTTGGGTTTGGTTGGGCTGGGCTTGGTTGGGTTGGGTTTGGTTGGGTTGAGGAGCCTCTCCCTCCTCTCTTGCCTCACTGCATCTCTATTTTTCAGAGAGCTTCCCTCTCCTCTTGGGCAGAGGTGCGCTTGGGAGGAGATGCCTTCATTTTTGTAACAATTCCCAATAATTTATGGACTGAATCCGAGTCTATACAAGGCTAATAAATCTGAAGAGGAAAAACTGGCAGAGGCTGAACTTCAACCGCCTGATATACAGCCCAGGAGGCTTTGCATCGGCTAAAAAAAACACAG
>NW_008623101.1:0-246 GCF_000691845.1 Merops nubicus | reverse complement strand
CCCGGGGGGTGACACAGCCCCGTCCTCACCTCGAGGGGCAGTGGGGGTCCCGCTCTCCTTCAGGCACGTCTCATCCTCTTCTTCAGAGGGTTCTCACCGGCGTGGCCAGGGCTGGTTTATTTATAAGTGCCGTCCCTCGTTCTGGGGTTATTTATAGCAGGAGGAAGCAGGGCGGTTTATTTGCGGGCTTCCAGCGCTTCACAGCTCCCCGATGCAGCCCCCCCGCCCCGTCTGAGGGAGCCCCGG
>NW_008623100.1:0-528 GCF_000691845.1 Merops nubicus | reverse complement strand
TCATGTCCAGCAGTTCTAAACATACTCTGAAATTTCAGATGCTTTTTCTTTCACTCATTAACTAAAGACTTTGCTTTCTAGCTTTGAATCTCAAAGTTTGCTGGCAGCTTGGAGTTTTAGGAAGGGCCAGATTAGGGTAAGAGGTGAGCCACTCCTCAAATGCCCAGGAAGGATTTCCAGGGACAGAGCCCCTACTCTCAGGCTACTCAGTGTCATCTCCTCCACTGTCTGCTCATCAGGCCACTCTCATCACTACACCAGCTGAATTCTTGCTAATAAGAAACTGCTCATCTGAAGTCTGTACTCATGTAGGTTTACTGGCTTACACAGATGTGTGGTTGCATATCATGTGTTAAGAAAAACACAGGAATTTTCAGAGTATTTTGAACCTGTTTAGCCAGTCAGACAAAACAGAGCATAAAATTCATTGGCAAATCATCTCCTCGCTCTGCTTTTGAGCTATAGAAGCAATGAGATGTCCCCTGCACCATGCTTCAGACATTGCCCCCAGCTCTGTCTGCAAAAAAA
>NW_008623099.1:0-1047 GCF_000691845.1 Merops nubicus | reverse complement strand
TGGTCCCAGCCCCTATAACCATGACAGGCACTGATGGTGTTGGTGCCTGTATCAGCCTGGTTTAGCCATCTGAAGTTTTTGTTTGGAGCCTGAACAGATTTTTCTAGTATGTTTTGAGCTTCATGCAGCTGTTGATTCATGAACTGTTTTTTCTGGCTAAGCTTGAGTGTGTCTGCATGAGCTCCAGTTGCAGCTTTGGTTATACTGTAAACATAAAATAATTTCATTTGAAGTTTCTCGTTGTGTGTGGTGTTTTTCATTAGTCATTAATCCCTCTGTCATTGATTATTGTTGAGACAATGTGCTTTCATGAAAGAAGTAACAGATGGTTGGCATGTTAATCTTTTCTGTCTAGATTTGAGTTTGGCAACCCACCTCCTAAATGTCTTGCTTGTCAAAGGCTGTGATTTCAGGCTGCCTTGACTTTTTTTCCAAATAGAAACTTTCTTCCTACACACAGGTACTTCTTGGCACCTTCTTTCCTATGTTTAGGTATAGTCACTTTTAAATAGATTTGCCTGTCTCCTAGGAGACAAAGCAATACCATTGTGCATTATATTAATCCTTAAAGATGTCATACATAAAAATGGAAAAATTACATAGTCTTCCCTGTACTCTAAGGGGTGTGGACAAGTAGAATGGCTTGGCCTCTTTTAATCTCTGATGGTACTGCTAACAGATGCCTCTTGCAGTTCCGTGTCTGTACTTGTTCAGATAGCATCCTGTGGTGGACAAAGCAGGGGTTTTTTTGCCTTCTGATTTCGCAATAATAATCAGAGAACCCCTACGTGGTTAGGACATTATTGCTAGAGGATTCTTGGAACTCTTGCGTGAACAAATGCAAAACTCTCAGGACATTTCTGGACATTGAAAGTTAAAGATTGTTTTTATAAAACATAATTCTTATTGGTTGGACCACACTCAGGAGACTATATAAGGCGCCAGCTGGGCGCGAACTCTCTTTGGTGCCACGGAACCACTTCAGCCACTGCTCCGAGATAGACTGCTTCAGCTGGCGGTTAAGAAGGTGGATAGGCGGGAGGGGAA
>NW_008623098.1:0-1073 GCF_000691845.1 Merops nubicus | reverse complement strand
AGGGAGAGAGGGCACAAGGGAAAAGGGATGGAGAAAGCAGGAAAGAAAGCATGGAAGAAGAAATAGAAACGAGAAGGAGCAGGGAATGGGAAGAGAGAGAAAAAGAAGAGGAATAGAAAACACTAAATATAATGAAAGAGAGAAAGAAGGAAAAACAAGTGAAAGAGAAAAAGGAAAAAGGGAAAGAAAATGAAAGAGAAAAATGAAAAAGGAAAAGGGAAAGGGAAAGAAAAAGAAAGAAAAAGAAAAAGGGGAAAAAAAGAAAAAGAAAAGGAGAAAAAGGGAAAGAAAAAGAAAGAAAAAGAAAAAGAAAAGGAGAAAAAGGGAAAGAAAAAGAAAGAAAAAGAAAAAGAAAAGGAGAAAAAGGGAAAGAAAAAGAAAGAAAAAGAAAAAGAAAAGGAGAAAAAGGGAAAGAAAAAGAAAGAAAAAGAAAAAGAAAAGGAGAAAAAGGGAAAGAAAAAGAAAGAAAAAGAAAAAGAAAAGGAGAAAAAGGGAAAGAAAAAGAAAGAAAAAGAAAAAGAAAAGGAGAAAAAGGGAAAGAAAAAGAAAGAAAAAGAAAAAGAAAAGGAGAAAAAGGGAAAGAAAAAGAAAGAAAAAGAAAAAGAAAAGGAGAAAAAGGGAAAGAAAAAGAAAGAAAAAGAAAAAGAAAAGGAGAAAAAGGGAAAGAAAAAGAAAGAAAAAGAAAAAAGAAAAAGAAAATTAAAGGAAAGTGGAAAGGAAAGAGCAAAGGAAAAGGCAAAGCAACGGAAAAAGAAGAGGAAAAAAGGAAAGGAAAAGGAAAAAGAAAGGGGGAAGGAAAATGAAAATAAGACGAAAAAGAAAGGGAAAAGGAACGAAAAAGGAGACGAAAGGTCAGGGAAAAAGAAAAGGAAGATGAGAAAGGAAAAGGGAAATGGAAAAGGGGAAAGGGGAAGGGAAATGAAGAGTAAAAAAGGAAAAGGAAAATAAAAAGGGGAAAAAGGCAAAGAAAAAGGTGAGGAAAAACGAAAGGGAAAAGGAGATGCAAAAGGAGAGGAGAAGAGGGGGAAATAAAGGAGAGGCAGAGGAGAGGGGAGCCCGGCGAGCCCGAAGTT
>NW_008623097.1:0-1240 GCF_000691845.1 Merops nubicus | reverse complement strand
GAGCACGGCAGGTGCATGGTCCTGGCCGGCGGGGCCCCCACCCGGGACAAACCTCCCCTGGGTTGTTCCCAATCTCTGAAAGCCCAAAGGATGCAAGCGCTCACGATTCCCCTTTCCTGGGGGAGAAAAAATTAAAGGTTGCAATTCAGCAATGTGACTTGTGTTTTTTTGCCAGCTCTGTGCTTGGTTACTTCCAGTGCACGCAACCTCGCCTGGCCCCGGGTGAGTCCTGCATCCCTGGCACTAACCCACAGCACCAGCAGCCTCCATTGCCACCACCCCAGCCCCAGAGCCTGTGTAAGAAATGGAGCAAGCAGAGGGGCTGTCTTGCTCCCTTTTTTAGAGACAGCTAAGGGACACTTGGCCCCCTCTTTTAGGGACACCCAGGGAGATGCTTTCAAACTCTACATGCACACAGTTAGGCTGGTCAAAGCGATGGACTCTCCAGCTGCAAAGTGGTGTACAGCTGCATGCTGTGGTCCTTCAGGGTGGCAGACCAGTGTCTGAGGAAGCCCAACACCAAATGCACTAGTCAAGAGACCACTGGCTGCATCTTGACAGTGGCTGTGCAGGGACTGGATGGTGCCCAGGTGGGATGGAGGTCACGGGGGCTGGTGGTGCATGCAGAAGGGGTAGGCAGGAGACCCCTGCCCTGGGAAGCACCGTGCCTGCTCTGGGTATTCTTAGACACATTTTTTCCAGATGGGGTAATGGAGAAATCCAGACTAAGTAGCTGGGACGACACGCCTGATATGGGAGACCTTGGCAGGGGGATGAGGGCAAGAGGCCGTGGGGGAGCAGAGATAGCAGTGGTGGCAGGCAGGCGAGGGGAGGGAGGAAGGCACAGCTCCTGGTGGCCTTGCTAGCATGGCGTGGCATGGCACAGCATGGCATCATGGGGCATTGCTGCCCATTGCGGGCATTCCGTGGCCCTACAACACGAGCTGGGGGTGGTGGCCCCAACAGAGGGGCTCAGGCATCTCCCAGCCCATCTGCAGGGTGAGCAGATGCACTGGGCGCGCGCGTGCCCCCCCCGCCCCCCCACCCCCCCCCTGCCATAACCCCACTCCGGCAAGGCAGGCGGCCTCGCCACAGCGCCTGTTCCTGGCGCCATTTTGCTCTGTTGCCATGGAAACGCCCATGTCAAAAATCCCTCCAGCTGCAAAGGGATGCTCAGGGAGCCATGAAACAATGCCGAGGCGAGAGATCCGGCTTTGCCCACTCCAAAATGTGCCCCGTG
>NW_008623096.1:0-1593 GCF_000691845.1 Merops nubicus | reverse complement strand
GGCCCGCACCCGGCTCCGCAGCGCTCGTAACCGCCCGGCTGTGGACTCGGAGGAGTTGTCGGCCTCCTTGTCACCTCCTCGGCTTCTTACGCCCTGCAGATTTTAACTTATCTAAATAATAAGCAAAGCTATTTGCGTTCTTACTTAGATTGAATAACACCCAGACTTTCTGTATAAATTCAACTAATTTTTTTTTTAAGCAACTGAACTTTGTGGTGTGTCAGTTACACTGTTGGATGAACAAACCATCAGAAAGGTTTTTTTTTTCCCCTGTGCGTAGAGTGGTTCCTAGGCTTGGCCCAGTAGGTAATTTCAGCAGGGTGCATTGCCACAGGCAGACCCACAGCACACTGCTGCCACGGTGACACCCAGCAAAATGATGAAAGTTTGGGTGTGAGCCTTGCTATGAGAAGTCCTAGTGGTTATAATCAGCCTAGGAACGTTCATTTACAAAACCAAGGCCTGTAGTATTAACAGCACCAGAGCCTGAAAGGAAGCTAGAGGACTTGGATATAAATATGCTGATTGTATAGTTCAGTCATGTTAAAATACTGTATCTCTAGATTAATACTGATAACCAGCTCTTGTGTACAGAGTGTGGGCAGTAGAAGTCAATTCCAACAGAACTGAGGAACTTAATGCTTGTGAGAAACTTATCTTAGGTGCTTAAAGACAAAAGTCAGTAATACAGTATTATTACCTGAATTGGTAATGCACAGTAGTTGGCATGTCAGTTTATTTCAGACTGTGTGTGTGCTACTTGAAATACAACTGCTTCTGTGTGGTGTTCTTTCTATGGCCATTCCATTTAAAGCTTACTCATATCCTTAGTAAAACAGGCATGATAATTAGATGTTGACAAACCTGTTACCAATAGGTATGTTTCCCTGTCAGTGTAAAACTATCCATTCTAAGTATTTTAAAGGCTGGTAAACATCCAAGCATGAATTCCATTATATTTTTGGGATATTGGCTCATGCTTTTAAGTATTAAAAGAAGCCTGAGATACTGTTTCAGCTGGTGGCAGAAAAGATCCACATTTTAAATTTTTTTCCTTAGTTTTTAAGAAAAAAAAGTTGACAAACCTGAAATAGGTTATTTCCTCTTCCTTACAGGGTTGCCTAATAGTATATTTAGGTATCACAGCTTCTTCAGTCCCTTGTATCCTTAGCTTATGATCCAGTTCTCTCTTCTTGCTGAGAAAGGAGATATTTTTCTTCCTTAGAGATGTATGAAAGATCCACATATGTAATTGAAAGGGTTCATCAATGCCTCAGTGTTGCCAGTGTATTGAAACAGTTATTTTAAGTGTGGAGGGAAATAGAATGCTTGGCAAAAGGGAGTATAATCTAGACAGTACAGCCCAGAGCAGCAAGAGTTCATCTTGGTAAAATGGATGTGATTCTGGTAAGAAAATACAATTAATTGCAGCTTCTCAAGTGGAAGCAAATACAGACCTTGCACAGAACTTGCAGTAGCTGGTCCATCTCCACAGCTTTCACTGCTGTTATGTTAACTACTCCTGAATATCCTGAATTTATTTGTGCAACTTTGCTAGATTCCTACATTTAGCTGGTGTTATATATATATATA
>NW_008623095.1:628-8456 GCF_000691845.1 Merops nubicus | reverse complement strand
CGCGCAGAAACGCTTCACAGCAAACCCCAGGCCAGGAATCGGGACTCGCCGTCAGAATTTTTTAACCTTGGAGCCATAACCCTGCTGACGGTGCTTGAATACTAAGGAGGGCAGGGAGGAAAGCACACCGCAGAGCCAGTCAGAATGGGGGCTGGGAAATTCTCTGTCAAGGCTCAGAAACAGCCCTGAGGACACACAAACTGGATGAAGGTGGCAAATATAAGAGCAACACCACCAGAGAAGCTATCGGGGACGGTGTCCGAGCCCGACGTTCTGGGCAGCAGAGGCTCCGGCTCTGGGACATGGCTGTTGACCCAGCAGCCACCCTGGTAGGCATGGCCAAGAAAATGCTCTGCAGCCCTTTGTGATTAACCTCCTCCCCTTGCTAAGGTTCCTCCGGCCTCGACAGAGCCTTCAAAAGAGCCATTCACCCCAGTGGCCCTGCTCTGGGGACAGAATTGCTTTTGGAAGAGGGTCCGTGCACATCTGCTTGGCTAGTTTAAGGCGGTGGTGAGTGGCCTTGAGCAGCGCTAGGGAAGGGAGATGAGGGCCCCTAATCACAGTGTAATGACCCATCCCAAGGGTGGGGCGGAGCACAGTCCTGCAATTAGGGGCAGGTGGAAGTGGGAGCATTGTTATTGCAGAGTATAAGTTCTGTGGGAAAGGCTTTCCTACCTTTTTGGGTGCGTGGGCTAGTGTGGGGGTATTCCTCTAGGTACTTGTGGTCTTCATGTGCTGCTGGGCTCCAACGGGGAATATCCATCATCTACAGCACCAATGTAAGTGACTTACTGCTAAATGCTTGTATGAGCTGTATGTACGTTTGCCTGTATTTCTTCTTGGGGATTCAAGATCATGTTTTTGTTTCACAGAACCTTCCCCTGATGAAGTTTGCTCCCCTGTTACAGGGTAGGGGAAAAAAGAGGGGTTCTCATTGCACCTGCTGTCCAGATTAAATGCTTAATTGCCCAGTTAACACCAACTTGCTCACTTAGATTTGACACAAGCAGCTTCTAGAGATGATAAAGAGTTAGTGATACCAAGTATCTGTTTTGTTTTGTTTTTTTTTGTTTTCAAGGAAAATCTTAAAAAAAATATTCATAGCTGTGCTAAAAGCTTGCTTTTCAGGTGTTCTTGTGAATCCTGAGCAAGAGAAGATTTCAGAGCAGTCCTTTTACTGCTCTGTTAGTGCTCAATCACTGAAAGAGAAACGCATGAGAGATAAATGAGATCTCATCGTCTTCTCATGTTTCTCAATTTATTTCGTGGGGCATATTTCCTCACTCTTCTCTCCAGACAGCACTTTATCTCTGCTTTTATTTCATTACAGCTCTCCTATTTTTCTTTTTTTTTTTTTTTCTTCCAGTTCTCTTAAGTTTTATCCATCAGCTTCTCAAGACCATCTGATTAGAAGCATAATAGACAAACTTCTTCTGGAATGCTTTCTGGTCAGATCTTAGGTTTTAGGCAACCACTGCTGTGCCTAGGGACCCAGCTTTAAATCATTAAACAATTACAAGTTTGAAAGAATATCAGAACTTGAGCTTTCTCTTCCCAGCACCCATGTGCTGTGCAGTGCCTCCAAACTCCCTCCCTGCCCCTGCTCTCCTGCAGCATCCTCCCCACCGTGCCTTGGGGTGATACTCCCCAGGGCACAGAGCATCTTGAGAGTCCTGGAGATGTCCTCAGGGGTGAAGGATGCCTGCTGGCTTCCCTGGCAGCTAGCTGCCTTCAGGCAGGGCTGGCTCAAAACTTGCTTTCTGGGAAAAGTGGTATATGAAATGACTTCATTATGCTTGAAACTCATGGTTGGATGATTTTGGAGTTGTTTTAGACAGTGAGTTCCCCGCTCTTAGGAAGCCAGCCTAAGCCCCTGACAAAGGACACCAGAGTGTTCTCTTGCTAAAGAAGATAACAGAACCTCTGCAATGATCTCCTTTTTCTCATCTTATTACAATGCAGTTGCACAAATAACTTCAGATTAAATAAACACATCTGCATACAAACTGCTCCAAATACCTTCTGATGATTCTCATGACCTGAAACAGAGGTTCAGTGTGAAGCAAATGGATGGTTTCCACTGAAGTTTATTTTGCTCAGGAGCTGGTGCTCAGATGGGTACTTCCCTGGGAACAGCAAGGCTGACATGGAGGCATCGCTCTGAATTTTAAGCAGCCTTCTGTAAACACGAACTGGAGCAGCAGGAGCATGTAATTGATAATAAATATTCCTCACCACCTCACTCCAAAGATAATTTCAATGCAAGCATTTGAAATAGCAAGCTGGGAACTAGAATATTTTCAGACTTATAGTTCATTTTGGTTCTCTCTTTTCTTACCCGGTATCACAGGACATATCACAGTGCAAACTGTGAATATCTTCTCCAATGAGACTCAATACTGGGTTTATAACCTCACATTCTCATCATTTTGTCTGCTCTTGCCTTGTCCAGATACTTGCTCCATGACTAGAGCCCTTTATTCCATGTAGCCTTCTCTCTTGCCGCTGAATTCCAGATCTAGTGACGTGAGGATCAACTCTACCAAATACTCATGGGGATATCAACTTGTTCATAAATTATGTAAAATGGGGAGAAAGTTTTTTAAAAATCATTGGAAAACAGTGATTGTGAGTGTGGGGACACCTGCTTGTGCAAATCTGAGACCTGCCCACCTACGAACACAAAATTATGAAGCATTTGAATGAGCAGTGGCCTTTCAGGAATCAGATCCTAGTGGTGTAGATGAAGACTCAAGAATAGGTTTTTAGATGCCATAAATTAATGAAGCTATATCAGAGCCAACTGCTAATGGATGTATTTATCTTCATGCTGAGCTGCTTCTGCCTTTGCTTAATTTAAATCATCAAGAGGTCAGCCCAGGCATGGAAGGAGCAGGGAGGGAGAAAAGCAGCACTGCACAGACAGCTATTACCTGCTGGAAGCTGTCCTGCATCAGTCTTCCTAAATACATCCACTTTCCACAGAGATTAGTGTTTTAATTATACATGTTGTTGCAGAGTCATGGTTTATGGCTCGGGGGGTAGAGCTTGGCTGCTGTAAATCACAGCATCTCCACTGGCTTCAGCACCCACCACGTGCCAGGGCCCCCATTTGCTGTTGGTCTCCTCATCCATCAGCAAGAACCTCTTGCCCTGGAAGACTTGCAGATCTTCTCTAACACACCTCCTGGGGAGGAAAAGCCCCACTGCTGTAGGACCAAGGTGAACTGTTGTGTTGATCTCCTTGCAGACAGGAACACTGCAGCAGGCCAAGGTGGGCTAAGTCTGCAGCCCTGGGGTCACTGGTGGTTTGCAGTGTCCTTGTGATTGTTTGGGTTCAGTTTGGTTTTTTTTTTCTGAACAAAAAACTGTTTTGTAAATGAAAATTTCTCTTTGACAACAAATATTGTCATTTTCTAAGGAAATGTAAACTCTTGGCTGGAGGAATAAGCAGCAGGGAATGTTCAGCTCTGTGCTGGCTCCCAGGGACCCCAGGCTGGGCTCCCTGTTGCCCCAGCAATGAGAGGGGGTGTCCCTCCCAAGGAAAAGCTGCTTTGGTTTTTGAACCAGGCTCCTCTGCTGCCTCACACGTTGTGTTTATGTCCTGTTAGTTTAATGTTTGCCTTGTGTTCACTCAGAAGGGGTGTGGATATGAAAGGGTGTGAGTCAGATCCAGCACCAAGTGTTGCTAATGAATATCACATTTTGATGTTCCTGATAAAAATAACTGCCCTCTCTTATGGTGTGAGGGTCTTTAGTGCCCTGACCGTGTGCTGCTGGGCTACCTCACGTACAAGCCAGCAGGTAGGAGCAGGATCTAACAGTGTGTGAGGTGCAAAGGACTCAGCTGAAGGCCACTCTCTCCTGTTAAAGCAGGAGTGCAGCTCCAGCCACATGATACATCACTATTTATATAAGAATAAATTCCTATCAGGAGATTATCATCTCCCTCTAGTCACAGGGAATCTTAGTCTGTGAATTCTTGAGATAATTCTTTGTAATTAATGGTAGATCAGATACTGGTATAGTTCTCCCTGCCCAGTTCATTAGAGGGATGTTACTTCCATGTAGTTAATGACAGGGACTCTTTATCCAAATTCCACAAAGAATAGAAATGGGGGAAAAACCTGCAAAAGCCTCTCCTAGAGAGGGAAGGATCTCCCAAGGGCTCATGTGCTGTGTCACTGGCTCCCACGGGTGGCAGGGATGGGTGCTGCTGGCACAGCCTGGGCACAGACCCCATCCGCTGGGCTGGGGGGGACACGGACTCGGGTGGCCTCAGAGCAGTGGGGTCCTGGTGGGATCCCAGTGGGATCCCTCCTGCTGGGCAGAGCGTGGGGCAGGGCGCAGCCAGAATGTAACTACTGTCCTCCAAGGAATGTATTATTGCTGACAGCAGTCAATTGCCTACACAGAGAAATTAAAAGAAAATGTTAATTGCACTGGCTGGGTTTCAGAATCATTTGAATCAGAGCCCACAAAAGGGGCTCCTGATTGCATTGTTATTTGTCTAGCTATTGATTATAAGATATTAAAAGTGAAGCTGACAACCAAAAATTCTTTTGCAGCACTAATTACAATGGAAACAGTGCTCTGCATATTTCTGCAAAAATGTTCAAGCTAACACATTAAAATCTTAACAGCTGCAAATAAACCTGAAATTACAAATGTCCTGGGTTTAAATTAGGAAACATTGAGTAAGTGCAAACAGAGATAGGTTTCCACTCAATCAGGAGAAATTGATGTTGTTCACTTTAATCTGTAAAGAGAAAAAACTTAAATGAGAAGGAATTGCTTAACCCCCCTCCTCCCCCCCTCCCCGTGCCCAGCTCCAACTGGAGCGTGCCCACGTCCTCTGGCTGGGTGGCAGGTGCCAGAGCCAGATTCCCACGTGCTCTCTGCACTGGCAGCCTTGGAAGGAAGATTTTGTCTGTGTGTCCCTTTGAAATGTGGGAAAACGCTTTGCCAAACACCTTCATTTGCACTTCTTAATTATTTGTCCTCCACGTGTCCGAGGGAGTTCTTGCTTTCATGGGATAAAGTGGTTTTTATCAGAAAATACAAGTCATGTACGGGAAGCAGCTTTGCTGCTGTTTAGACTCTGTGGAGTAACTTCCCACAAAACTGCCTCCATCTCCTGTGCTGCTCTTCCCTAGCTTGCCTGTGTCAGCCCAGCCTGTGAGGGAGGCCGGGGTCTGCACCAGAACAGCTTTTCAGTGGGTCATCACTGTGTGGCACAAGCCTCACTGACCCGAGGCAGGCAGAAATCACTCTTCTACTGCAAACTCTAAGATGAAGTGACATGAAACCCCTGTCCAGTGAGGTCTGCTCTGATAAGGGAGAGAGGTGAGCCAAGGGTGGCAGCAGAAAGCCCTGATGCTTGGTGCTCAGCTCTGTCCATCCTCTAGCAGGTTCTTAACATTGCTGCTGCTCTGCTATGAACAGGGCAGATGTTGCTCACAGAGACCAGGGCATTGCAATGATCTGGAATTTGTCTGGTCTGTTTAGCTGGCTCCTAAAAGTGACACAGGTGGAAGCAAAGGTTTCAAAGCAAAGTGTTGCAGTGAGGGTGGAGGTAGGAGTGACAGCCACAGTTCTCAGCCGTGCTGCTTGTCCTTGAGCCTGTGTGGCTCCTGGTCTCGCATCACCAAACTCTGCCATCAGCACTTCATGCTCAGACACACCCCCTGTGATTGTAAAAATGGGGAACTCAGTCTGGATTCAGCTGCTGGCTAAGTGTGGTGCAAGAAGAATTTACAAACCATATTTTCCTGTGATTTGAACATGGTTCTGCAGAGGTGTCCAGCCTCACACGGCTCTCAGAAACGCCTGAGGAGTCCTGGAGGTGCTCGCTCTGGCTGGGAGCAGAACTCCAGGAGCTCAGCCCTGCTGGGCCTCATCCTGCCTGGGGGCTCAGCTCCACCAGACACTCCAGACCTGGCCTTTGGCAAACCTTGTTCCACAGCATCACATTCTCATGCTGTTTACAGGTCCAGATGTAATTTGTTATCAAATTCTTACACCTCCCCTCAGCCTGCAGTCATTTTACATATGGCACGTGGCAATGTACATGGACACTGTAAATGAACCCAGTGACATTCTGGTGTAGATTAAAGTGAAAAATTGAAGTTGTGTTCCTGGCTTCATTTCACTGCAGCACAATTCATTGGTGTGATCTGTCTTAGTCCAGTTTAAATGGCAGCTCTCCTGGATTGATTGGCAAGTGAATAGATTTCCTGCCACAAAGTTTTGAGGTCAATCAATCACTTACATGTATTAATTACTGACATCTTGCAGTTCAATGTGCAATTTTTTTACTTCAGTGAGCTGTTTAGACTATTTTTAAACAGCTTATTTTTTACTGTTGGTCAGGACAGTATGTAGGATCCCAGCAGAGCCCACTGCTGGGCTGCATCGAGCGGTGGCACAGCAGGGTCCTGAGGGCATAGTAATAAATCACAGCATCATTTCGGTTGGAAGAGACCTTCCAGATCAAGTCCAACTGCTAACCAGCGCACTGCCAGGTCCCCACTGCCCCGTGTCCCTCACACCACATCGCCACAGCTTGGAAACCCCTCCAGGGATGGGGACTCCAGCACTGCCCTGGGCAGCCTGGCACAGCCCTGGACAAACATTGCAGGGAAGAAATTGTTCCTAATGTCCAACCTAAACGTCCCCTAATAACAATGGCTTTCTCCAGATGAAGAAAAGACCCAGGCATTTAGGCCATCAAAGGTTTTATAACTCTTCTTGCAAAAGTGGGGGTATACCCTGTGGAACCAATGAAGTCACAGTCAATCCCTGCCCAAATTCCACGGCTTAGTGCGGGGTGCCAGCCCTGCTGCAGGCACCCAGACTCCCCAGGAAATGGCAGTGTAATAACATTGCCTCATGTTCTATATGGATTTGTGGTGTTGCTATGCACAGTTAAACAGATAATGTTTTTCACCCAGAGAAACCTGCATTTTTACAGTCAGAGCAATGATTTTTTATACAGGCAATATTTTTCTATGTAGAGCTGTTGACACGTGGAATGGGGAACACAGGTCAGGAGCCAGACTGGGTGAGCACGGGTGCACAGACATAGATTGTAGTTTGTGTATCAGTTTAACTTGGTAAACAGGTTTGAGCTTCTGCACACCAAAAGCAGGTAGTCAAGCAGGAATATGCTTGCCAGTGCTTGCGTGGATGTCGAATGTTTCTTGCACTTTATATAGTAAAAACG
This sequence comes from Merops nubicus, assembly GCF_000691845.1. Classification (NCBI taxonomy): domain Eukaryota; kingdom Metazoa; phylum Chordata; class Aves; order Coraciiformes; family Meropidae; genus Merops; species Merops nubicus. Next base: position 1,231 of record NW_008623095.1, on the reverse strand, counting down.
TACGTGGAATGGGGAACACAGGTCAGGAGCCAGACTGGGTGAGCACGGGTGCACAGACATAGATTGTAGTTTGTGTATCAGTTTAACTTGGTAAACAGGTTTGAGCTTCTGCACACCAAAAGCAGGTAGTCAAGCAGGAATATGCTTGCCAGTGCTTGCGTGGATGTCGAATGTTTCTTGCACTTTATATAGTAAAAACGTACCCGAGCTTTTTTCCCCGGCTGCTCCTGCTGGCCGCGGGTGAGACCCTCCCGCCCGGCGCTGCGGCGGCCCCGGGGTGTAACCGCCCGAAGTGACAAACTGCTGTCACTGGGGGGCTGTGCTGCGTCCTGGGCACGTTTCTGACAGCAGCTGGTCAGCGGCTCAGACGACGGGACGAGGGAGAGTCCAAGGACAGCGTGTCTCTGGGGTGCTAAACGTCGCCTGGGCGGGCGCCCGCGAGGAGCCGGGGCAGGCAGGAGGCTCGGGCCGCCCACCCTCTGCCTGGCGTGACGTGCCGGGGGGATGCGTGAGGAGAAGCGGGCAGTTCACAGGGCTAAATCCCGGCTCTTCCCGGGCAGTTCGGGGCTGGGGTCTGCCCCAGGCCAATCGCAACGGGGGCAG
>NW_008623095.1:374-611 GCF_000691845.1 Merops nubicus | reverse complement strand
GGGCTGTGACGAAAGATGCTTTCACAGTATTCCCGGGTAGCTCAAACCCAGGTGGCTGGAGGGAAGGAAGTTCTTTGTAAGAAGAGGGTTAAAAAGAAACTGGTTTTAAATCCTCTGTATAAGAATTGAATCTGCAACGTGGTGGTGAGAAAATGTCTTACAACCTCTGCACTGTTATAACAAATATCAGAAAAGAAAGGAGCTGGTTATTTTGGGAGACACAGCACTGGCTTAGCT
>NW_008623095.1:0-318 GCF_000691845.1 Merops nubicus | reverse complement strand
CTTTTTAAGTGCATTTAGGGGGACATTTCGAATGCTTTATTTTCTGCAGAATGGGATATTGATGCTTTCGTGAATTCCCCCAGCTGCAGCAGGAAGGGCATTGTGGTATCCACCCTGGAGACGAGTACGGTGTAATTAACAGTTCGGCTTAGCCCCAGACACAGTGGAGGCTTCCCAGATGAACTGCACCTCATTCTTCTGGGTGCAGTTGAAGGAAGCGAAATGCCTTGTTAGAGCAATTAGTGCTGCGCTGGAGCGCTGGGCGCCGCTCCCACCGGCCGGCTCTGCCCAAGGGGTGCCCCTGCAGCCAGCGCCCCT